>NC_065518.1:14289070-14375843 GCF_006386435.1 Epinephelus moara | reverse complement strand
CTGTATCTAGGCTAACAGCTAACATGCTAACTATTATTTTTATGTCACTAGTCACTTGAAACAAATTTAGGACGATAGGAGACAGGTTGAAATAAACCAAAATTTCCCTTTAAGGTGGTTGAAACTGGCCTGAATTTAGTAGGAAAATTAAAGTTTTAGGACAACCTGGTTACATGTAACCTGCACACAACCAGTGAAAAATGTTGAGCCAAATTTAGCAGTTATAATCTTAAGGTCTGAATGTCTCTCCACCTGCAATTCACCAAATCAACAATTCACACTAAGATCTAAACAATCAGCAGTGTTTAAAGGTGAACACCTAAAATTAGTGTCACCAACTCAGTATCTCCTGGGCGACATGGATGAAAATTCACATCTCAGTATTCACAGGCTGACTGTCGATACACTATATATATATATATCTCGGTATTCACTATGAAAAGAGCTACATGTTTTCAGTTGCAAGTCAAAGCCACATTTGAGACGTCACGAGCACTTTTATATAAAGAGTGTGATCAAAATAAAATGCAAAGACAGGGATTTTATTCCCGCTTGAAAATATACAGCTGCACAACATGTAAATGAAAAAATATAAAATAAATAGCAGGGCTGTACGTTAATATTTTTGCACACAGGGCACAAAACTATAACATGAGTATAAAAGTATCAACTAGGTCTAAATCCATTGTAGTTTGGAACAATTATTTGTGGGATTTATTTAGGCTATTAATCTTATTTATGCGCAGAGCATCAACAGAGAGGCCGAGGGAGGGAAGGAACCAGAGACACTTTGTCCACATTATATACGTCTTGTACGTAAAACGTCTGTGTTGTCACTGCTTTTTTCAAACAGATCTGTCGCCTGCATCCAGGCGCTGTCTCCATGTCACACATTAGACTACAACTACCAAGAAGAACGGCGATGTGCTATGATCCACCTCACACACAAACTAGCAGCAGCGCGCTGGACGGCACATGTGCTGCGGTGATTTCATTCATCCCACAGACTGATTTAGCGTGGCACATGCAACATATACACCGATGTCACACTGTAGACTAATTAACAGACTGATTAAACAGAGGAGAAGCTATGGAAAAGGTCCTGTCCCCCCTCCAAGGTGCGGTGGTTAGTCCTGGCGGGGGGGGAACAGGAGGTTGGCATCAGCAGCTGGTGGAGGAGCTCAGACAGGTAGGTGGGGAGTCAGGTTGTGGAGAGCTTTGTAAGTGATGATGAGGAGTTTGAAGTGGATAAGATGGGGGATGGGGAGCAAGTGAAGGCTATGAAGGACGGGGGCGATGTGGTCACGGGTGCGGGAGTGTGTGAGAAGACGAGCCGCTGAGTTCTGGATATACAGTCGTGAGTGTTTTGGCTGACAAACCGTAGAGGAGAGTGTTGCAGTAGTCCAGTCTGGAAGTGATAAATGCACTAATGAATTAACACTGAGCCACGGAAATTGGAAGTGAGGGAACATCCTAAAAGTTATAACTGCACTGGCAAATATGAAGGACTGCCATGCCTGAAATCTTTCAAAAACAAAAAGTCTACAAAGAAAAGAGAGAACCACAAAAAGAAAGACTGACACAGAGTAGGGCAGGACTCAGTGAAGCTTCGATCCAAACCCTGGTAGAAAAAAAAAAAAAAGGAGCCACTTTCCAACCACAGGGAACTGGAGCGGCTGCTGCGAGTCAGTCCAAAAATGGGCAAAACAAAACGAAAAGAACATCCTGTGTGAGTGAGGGGCAGGACGGAAACCAGACAGAGCGGATGACCAAAGAGCAGACGTGAAGAGTGCAAACTGCAGGTTTTCCGCCATTTTTTAACATAACCATCACACTTAGTGATTGATCGCACAGGCAGGACGGATTCAGAGGGCTGCATGTGGATTAAAAAAAGCAACTGTGACCTTTTCGCTACCTCAGTGAGAAAGTCCAGATGCTCTCCAATATTCCAGCCATTAATAACTTTAATGGCACATCAAAACAACATCCCATCAAGAGAAACACAACCAAAAAAGGTCTATCTAATTGGTGTATCATGACTGATTTACACCACCTTACCCTGAGTATGTTAACAAATGCGTCAAAGTCTTCCTCCAATGGCGCTCCCTCCATCGGCAGTGGTAATCTGTAGTACCTGCAACACAACAGATTGTTACCAAGAGATGAACCTGCGCCTGTGTTGTGTCAATATTGCCCTTATGTAGGTCATAACATTCTGCACATGCACGTCTGACCTGAAGTAGGACTCACAGCTGAGCTCCCTCACGTCGTGTTTACCAATCTCACGGGTCTCAGATAGAGACAATCCACAAGGGATGATGGGAGAATCATGGGACCATTAATGTTCCCTTAAAAATCCACCACCTGCATTTTTTAACAATCTATAATAAAACACCCTGCTGCTTTCTTTGGACTACACAACTACAGGAGAGTCACAGACGCTCTCCTCTGGGAATAATATTTTCTCTTGCCCTGGAAATGTTGCGCAGCTCATGCCATCAAAATAAAAGCAGCTGATCTGATTGCAAACAGGATGCTGCAATCTTTACGTTTTTATCCCCCCTCCTCCTTTTCTTTTGGAAAAGCAGGGCAACCAGGCTTTGCACAAACAAGCGCCACTATTTATAACCTGCCCTGCATATTCCACGGCAGGCTGATCTAAACTGATGCGTGCGGGCTGAGGAGCTAAGAGCTAATAAACCAACAATGTGAACAACCTGTAGGTCGGCATGGTGAACATGGGCCTCTTATAGACCTCCTCAGTCACATGGATGTCCTCCTCACACGTGATGGAGATCTTCTGCGGCTCGTCTTTAAAGTACTCGATGTCGTTGTAGACGTAGAAGACGTTTTCGTTGAGCTTGGCAAAGTCGTGGAGCTGCAGAGGAAAAAAGAGAGGGTGTTTTAAAGGGTAGCTTCGGTATTTTTCAACCTGGACCCTGTATTCCCATGTTTTTGCGTTAAAGTGACTTGTGAGAAGGACCATTTTGGAAATTGGTCCATTACTGAGAGAGCTTGCTGCAGCCAGCAGCAGCAAAACAGGGTACAATGTAATGTACGGAAAGGACCCTACTAAGAAATTAAACTTCTTTTTCATACCTTTTTTCTTGCTGCAGTTTGTTTTGTGTCCCAAATCTCACTAAAGAAGACATCTTGTTCTGAACTCCAAAGAGACTTCACTTGGGCCAAATCCCATTTCTTATTTTTACCCCTAACCCTCATTTACAGGTGCCACCTTTGCCCCTCAGAACAGTGTGTAGAAATCTGCCTCTATGAAATGAGACAGTTTTTCAAGATACTCATACATCATCAGCAGTTATCACTGCTGCCATTTACGTAAAAAGATGTGATGACTGTTGCCAGGTATTGCAATTATGCCATCTTCTACTGTGGTGATTTCTCTTGCACAGATTGTAGGCATCCTTTTGCAGTTATCAGGATGCTCACAATTTGTTCACAACTTAAGTTTCACGCTATCAATCGATCAAACAAGTCCTCATAGAAAAAACAACACTGCAAGACCACTAGCGGTGCTCTGTGGGCCGACAACCGGGCCACACTGCCTGTGTGAGCAGTGTGTTAACGGCTATTTCGCTGAATTTCTGCAGCTTAGCTCGCACGCATGTGGTGTTCACACATAGACAGCGTTGCTGCTGCAGTGTTGGCTGGTGCTGTAACGACTGTATTTCAACAATTTATGGAGCAATGCAAGCCACTGCATTGTCAACAACTCGGTCTTGCAAATATTTCACAACACAAGTGTTAACAAATTAAGGGATTTTGAGAGCGTTTATTTTGAAACGGAGACAAGAAGTGTTAAGTTAAGAGGGAATCTTTATATTTTTTCATGTCCAACAGATATAGACATTGAAACTGAATTAAAAGGTCGTATGATGTCAAGTAGGCATTTTCTAGATTTTCCGCAGCTGAACAGCAGCTGGGCTGCACCTGAGCAGCACTGCTCACACTCGCAGTGCGAGGTTCAGCAATGCACACACGCTGCTCACACAGACAATGAGGCCTGGGCACAACGTTAGCAACCCATGCTTCTGCCCTACCAGTCTGAACTGATATTACAGGAGTGATAAAAAGTAAAGCATCTTTACTTTTGGAAAGTTAAATTTCAGGCATTGTATGATATCAAAGGAGGAAATATGACTTGGAAATATGTCAAAATGTGGGACGGCAATAACAATGTGACGTCAGCTAACTAGCTAGTTAGCTACTGAGACAACAGCGTACTAGCGATTTCTTTTGTTATGCTTGCTATAAGGAAAAGGACCACAGTATGTTGAAATGACATTAAACTATGATAATTTTTTTAATCTTTAGCAACAAAGAAAATACATCTATGGGTTACTTTTGTTGCCTGTGCAGCCATCTTGCTGTAGCCAACTTCTCGAAACACTCGGTTTGAAGTGTGCCTCTGAGAAACCTCTGTCTGGACGGCCATGTAGCCCAGACAATTAGCCCTGTCCTTCTGTCCCAACAAGAATTGGGACACCCTACCCCTAGATGTGAACGTGCAACGCAGAGGGGTAAAGGATAAGTGGTAGGGGCAAGGGGTGTGTCATGATTGGGCCTTGGACCCAAAACAGACTGGACCACTACATTTTTATTTCTCTGTAGGGTCTTTCTGTAATGTTTCATACACTTATAATAAAACTCTGAGCCTGTCAGTGGCAGAAACAAGCACATTTGATGCACGCCAATTGACGAGTGGTTACACTGTAGCCTGATATGCTGCAGTGCTCTCTCTCAATATGAGACCAATTTGAAAAATTGTTATTCCCACAAGTCACTTAGACAAAAAAAAAAAAATAGGGTCCAGGCGGAAAAAACAACGGAGTTTCCCTTTAAAACTGTCATAAATTATATTGTGCCAAAAAACTTGTGCAGATGCTGAGTAAGTGTGAGTTCACCTCCTTCCTGATAGTGAGCTCCAGGCTCTCCACCAGCTCCTCCTTTTCCAAGCCATGAAGGTTCTCATGTAGGTTTTCCTTCCTCCTGGGGGTGTATGGCACAAAGTTGTCGTCCTTGTGCAGGAAAACCACTGGCTCCTCTCTTACACAGAAGAATATAACCTCCTGTTTGCAAAGGCAAAGCAAGATAGGGATCAAATAATAGCTTTTTTAAAGTAAGTGGTTGCTGCCTTCCACCAACTCCACCACTTCCAAAAGCAACTGGAAACAATCTGTTGTCGCATGACATGCAGCACATGAGTAAGGACTTTAGAGAAGCCTGACGTATAATTTTGTCAATTTCATTTCAATTACGGTCAGTTTTCTAGCTGCTGTAAGCACAGAGATCCATTTTCCACTGGCACACGTGACCGCAACTTTCTGTTTGCTCAGTTCTACAATTCAGCCACAGCCTCCACTGAGCACTTGACTCCTCAAATATTTACTGACAACACAGCTAGAAAAGAGGCCAGGCAGAGCTACACAGGCACCAACACAGGAAAATGAAGGGCATAAAAACTGAACCATTCATGTGAGCTTGTGTGTGTTCTGCCTGTTCTTTATAAAAGATAATAGCAGTGACCTCGTGTCCTTGCGCCTGGAGCCTCTGGAGAACATGTTTGAAGCCGTTCAGGCTTGGCTGACCCATCCCATACAGCGGGTAGGATCCCTTGACTTGGCGGAAGTTGGGCGCTCCATAGCTGCCCGTGGTGTTGAGGACGTCTGCCTTGCTGTACACATCCTGGACCATGAAGTACTCCCCCTGGAAAGCAATGCAAATTACATTTCAGAGTGTGACCCAAACACAACACTTCATCAGCTTCCACTCAAGCACACACGTTAGCATTTGTAAACTCTGCAGAGCAAGTATGTCAACACTTAAGTGGCTGGATAAATCTGAGAACTGTGTTTATGCGTGACAACGACTTGAATCCTGACTGGCATCTTAAAGCTTTTTAGCTGTTTCTTCGTCACCCACACTGAAACACCAAAGCAATGGTAAAAAATCTCTTCTGCTTCCTTTTTCTGTCACAGTCTGGTTACTCTGTTGTCTCAACAGGTTTTATCACGGCTCTGTTGCCTCCATCTCTCCAAGATTAGTACATTTAAATCTCCAAAAATATTGACATTTTATCCAGTTTCCACTGTCAGTGTCAAATATAAAATAACAACAAGTAACATAATTTTTTACATTTAACAAGCAATCTAATCAACATTTTCTTCTTTTAAGTGGTTTTGACTACATTAACATGATCACAGACAACTATGGATGGGTTTTTATAGCTGATACCATTCCATGCTGGTACCATGCGGCTGTGTCTAGACAGTAATCCCAGATTTGCGAAAAATTCCTGTGAGAGTTCATGTTCCATGTTTCAAATGATCATTTTGACCCAACCCATTGTCTTTCACAAACCCTAACCAAGTGCCTTTTGTACTTAAACTTAACCAGGCCTTAACCACATCATAGTCACACCAAAAACAGAGAGACGAGAACGCGTTTCGCAAATCTTTCCGTTTCCACTGTGAAAAGTTGTGGATGGTACCAATGGAATCGTTCCATACCGTCCCCATTTTTGGTCCCCCCTCTGTTGGGGTACCTAGCACACAGATCTGGTACTAAAAGGTGGAGCTGTGAACACTGCAGTCTGTTGACTAGTCAGTAGAGGACGTTCACTCTGCTCAGGGCTGAGTTGTGGCTGGTTTTAAGGCTCATGTAACCACTGTTCATACTGTGGAGAGTTTTATTAGTAAACTGTAACTATAAAATGAAAGGATGTTTTGCTGCCTCTTACAGCAGCTGTAGTCTGAGAAAACAATAACTTAATTCACTGGGCCGACTGCCGGCAACTTCTAAGGTGGAACGTTAACTTGTAATGTATGAGTTGACGATGTGAATCAATCAGCACACCTTAAATTTCATAGAGTCAAGAGTCATAGAGTATGGTGAATGTGCTAGGAAAGGTAGTATCAGCACTGCTTCTACCTGGAGCTCGCATGTACGGAGCCTGGGTTTGGTTGAAGGTGGCGGTGTTGTTTGGGCTGAGAAAGCCATGTGTAAGTAAGGTAAAGGAGGTTATTGGGTTGGTGTGGGTGTAAGTAAGGTAAAGGAGGTTATTGGGTTGGTGTGGGGAGCAGTGAGACCTGGCATTAGGGGACTGTCTCTGGGACGCCAGAGATCACTGTCTAGCCTCCTGGAGGTGTCGTGGGACCAACTAGACGAAACACTGGTGAAAGGAGGTTCCCACCCGATGACCCCAAAGACATGTTAGTTATCACTGCTCACTGGTCTGTATAGTTAAGCCTTGCTATAATAGCTTATCATAGGGCTTAGGAGGTTATTCACTGAGTGCTGATCCTTTTCTAGAGCACAAACTTCTTGTGTTATTTTGAACTCGCTGTGACAACTTTGACCATCACTTTCAGTAATGAGTGGCTCTTCAAGCGTTTATATATATTAATTTTGACCAATCTATGTGAATAACATATATTCTTATCCTAGCTCCCTAAAAAAAAAAAAAAACATTGTGGAGTGTCGTTCCTGTGGGCCCCAGCAACACTAAACCCCTGAGCTTGCCTGAGAAGGACTAAATGCACAAATCTGCTATTTCTAAATATCCCATGGAGAGAGACTCTCACTGCAGCATATTTTATCTTGTTCTGAAAATGTCGGCGTGCAGCCTCTTTCTGTGGACGAAGTGCAGACTGATAAAGGAGGAAATACAGTGAGTGACAACAACCCTGCCTTCATTTAAGAGTACTGTTGGCAGTGAGAACGCTAAGCAGACCTAGGGTCTAGGTACCATGTCTGAGGGGTTACATTTGGTTCCAAACGTACCATACCGAAAGTGTTTGGCATCATGGCAGGGGAATAATAAGCCCCTTGCTTATACATAACTGTACCACCCATCATTTTAAGTTGTGACTACTTGGGAGTTGTTCTTTGCCCCAGATCACGCCGACGTTACACCACATTCAGATTCTGAAACCTGTAGCAGTGCAACAGAGGTTTCACTTTCAGGTACCAGTAACTGTATCGTGCACGCAGGAAAAAATCTGCAGATTTTTTTTAGCTGAAATTTACTGAACGATAAATATCATTTCCACTGTTCCACTGTTCTATTCCAATGAGTCAGGGCAGGGTTACTGGATGTCACAGAGCAGTCACTACCAACGGAATATATTTCTAACAAAACCAACTACTTCAAAAGATTTGGTAAGGGCTTTGAAGTACTTCTATTAGCAGGAATCACTTGCCTTTCAGACAAATCAGAGAGAAAATATGTGTTTCATGTGGACAGGATCATACTGTGGTGAAACTACTGGCCTATATATACACATGTAAACAGAGGCTGCGGGTTAACACGGACAAAACACTGCATGCCTGAACAGACACAGCGGAGGTGACAGAGCAGATCAAAGCCCCGATAGCAGGGTGACAACATTCCTGTTTCAATGGCTCCCCCACATCATAAAACGGCGCATGACAATGTTCCTATGCCACGCTGCAATTTGGACACATGACTGTGAAAAGAGCAGACGTAAAGAGCGTCAGCATGGCGAGGTTTGTCCTTACCTGCACCAGGTAGTGCTCGGGCATGGCGTCTGATATCCGACCCACTTTGTAGTTGGTCTTGAGGATGTCATCGTGAATCTGAAATTCCTGTCTGCAGTTATACCTGTAAAACACAGCAGCAGGTCGATTCAATTATCAGATGCTATTTGCTAGGCCTGGATTGACAAATGAGATGATAACGGGGGCAAACACTTCACTGGGGGGGCTGGGAGGGCTGGGGGGTGTCACCCCAGTGATCAAAGAGGATTAACACCCAATTGAGAGAACGCGGATTCGGGGAGGGACTTACGTGATGACGACAGGTGCGACTTTGTTGGTGATAATGGACTTGGCCTTGTTGTTGTGGATGTTGACTGTCTGAAAGGGGCTCATGCTGAGAGACTGCCTGCTGTCGGCCATCCCGTTGCCATGGACACTCTCAAGTGGCGACGCTACGGAAACAGGCTGTGGCGCGGCACTGGCAGTTGTACCCATGCTCCACAAGCAGCTGTGAATGACATCGCAGCGGACTCAGAAACAGGAAGCAAACACACTCACACACACACATAAGAGGCCATAAATAGTGACAACACAGACAATGTATTTGGGGAGTGACAACACAGACGGGCATATTTAAAGTGTGAAAAACTGATTTGAAACTGTCTCGCACTTCCACAATGAGGTGACTAAAATGTACTTGCGATGTTATAACAACTTATGAACACATTTTTATTTTTTATTTCTCACATCTTTTGTTAGCAATGGCAATATCCACCTGTCAGTCACTCCACAACTTTCTAGGTAATATGTTAAATCGCTTTCATATCTGTAGGTAACACTATATATGAAACTGCAGCCAACAGACAGTTAGCTTAGCATAAAAACTGAGAACATTGTTTTAACACTTCAGTTTTTGTACCAATTAAACAAAAGACATATAAAATGTTAATTAGTAAACTTCTGAGGTGAGGTCACCTTTGGACAGTGCTAGGCAAGTTGTTTCCAGTCTCTGTGCTAAGCTAAGCTAAGCTAACTGACCGAGGGCTGTAGCTTCATATTTAGCATACAGATATGAATCTTTTCCTCTAAGTCTCAACAAGGAAGTAAATGAGCCTATTTCCCCAAATATCAGGCTATTATTCTAAATGTGGACTTTATATTGCAGGGTTTTTTGGGTCGTTCTGCATTTACTAGTGCAGTGCCCCTTCAAACCGTGCCTGTGCAAAATGGTCTGATTGTTTGGCCTCTTGTATTTGAGAACTACTCATCCAAACAACTTCACACTCAACACTGCACTTCCTTTGGGTCTTAGCAATAAAGCTGTGCAGGAATGAGTCCTATAACCTGGAAATGAGTTAGCAATTTTGCACTCACGTTTCCTTTGTCTCAAAGTTAATGGGTTCTTTGAATGGGTCTTTGGTTAGATGCCTAAAATAAGGTCTGTGGTCAACACAAGCTTAAGAGACTTTCACGCTTTGTTTAAGAACATAAAATACATCAGTAAATACCCCACTTGTGAAGCTTTAAGGTGTCTTAAAAAGGCTAACAAGTGGCTAAATGGTAGCGACGATGAAGTCATGCGACTGTAATGCAGTTGGTTTATAGCCGAACGTTAACCTTTTACTATTGGCGATTGCATTTAGGCTTCAAAAATGATAAAAGTGGTGTTAATTTGTGAAGATTATCTTACCAAACAAAATGTAAGTATCATAAACCTCTGTTGCCACAGAGCTTATATTCTGCAATCCCAAAGGCTTTTTGACGAGGGAACCAGGGCGACACTAATTTCTAGGTCGGCCTACAATAAATCATCATCCTAGAAGCACTCTGTACACCTGCCATGACGAAGCTGCGCCCATACCCTAGCAGTGCTAGAGTACAGGCATAATCAACTATAACCAAGGGACCAGGCTATTTCCAGGAGCAAAAGCATTCATTACGAAAAATACTTGCTGATGCTTGATATGTTTGAGTTTGCTACAACGTAACATCTCCGCTCCCTCTGGTCTCCATTTTCTTCATCTGTTCTTGAACCTATTGTAGTTAGCGATGGAGATTAAGCTGTACCCTAGTCTCTTACACAGACGCCGATGATGTCAGCACGCTGGCTAACTCTGTCGTCTGTGGACATTCCCTTTGGAAAGTTGTAACAGAACTAGCACTGGCTCCCAGCGGCAGTGATGTGATTGGATCCAAATCCGTGTACTTCCTCAGCCAACGGCTGATTAGCTTTGCTGACACCCGCCTACACCAGAATTGCTGTTCCCCGAATTGTTGTCCGTAGTACAACAGAAAAGGAAGTGTTCAGTGCATCGCAAGAAGAGATTCACATGGATATGATTTCATTTGATTCAGATATATTGCAGAGCTGCAACGCCCATGTAACACACGTGCCGCACTTACGGCAACGCCGTCACGTGGTCTGGATATCCCCACCCATTTTATTACAAAACAAAAGACCAATGTCCACAGACTCCCATTCCGAAGTAAGGGAGGCTGGTCACGCGAGACTAGCTGTACCCAGCATGCCATCCAGCGGTGTAACAGTAAAAAGAGGTCCTCTAACTATACATTACAAAGCGTGTTCATAACCCATTGCTAAAAAATGTGTCCTGTGTGTCTGAAGAGCTCAACACTGTACGTCCTTAGCAATACGCACACCAACTGTGAAGTCGATCAGATGAACGTCTGTCGAGAAAATTGAAGGACAGACACACAGACAGAGACTCCTTCCATGATGCACACTCAAGTGCACATGTATTTCATCCAGCAGCTGAATGTTAAAACTTTAAAAATGAGTTATTATTCACTTGAGATACTGTCAAACTGCTCCTGCTTTTATTTCTGATTTATGACATGAATAAAACCCAGAGCAGACTGAACCTGTTTGATGCCTCTGTGTCTGACAAAGAACCAGTTCAGGCCATGTGATACATCATGTCATAATGTTCATCATGAAACATAAAAAATCTTGACAGGAGAGGTTTTTTTAGTCTTCTGATAGAGATAGAACACACAGAGATTTAACCAGTGGCTCATTAAATCCCCATTTCAGGTTTAGTCAGCACTCAAAGTACAATCATCATTCATTTCATATCTCTACGAGTCAATCGCGGTGGCATGGGATTTGGAGTCGAGTGTGACAGTATTTGTATTTTAATCACACGGCTTGATACTGAGCGCGCAGACACCCACACAAGCCAGCCACAGGTTTCAAGCAAACCTCCTCCCCCCCCTGAATAAACAGCGAGCTTTGCAGGGAGCTCTGCAGATAAACAAACGAGCCTTCCGACAAGCTAGCAGTCAAGAGTAACACTGCTCCTCAACATCACTTATAAACGCGTCGCTGGTCAGGAACCTGCAGCACCAGAGCACACAAACAAAGGAATACACAGAGAAAATACACATAAACCCCTTCAGGAATACACACAGAAAACACAGCATGCCACCCAAACACAAACTCACACATACACACAGAGCTGCAAAGTAGAAATCAAAAGCACAGAATCATTCCAACATCAAAATCTACTTGCTGTGACACAGCTACGGCAGGGTCAAAGCACCTCTGTGTGATCTCCAGCTTTGAACAGAGCGGACTCTCATTGTGCACAGAGGCTCAGTGGGAAGAGAAGTGCCGGGTGAGTCACCGCTACTCTCCTCTTTGTTGCGTCTGGAGCTGAGTGGGCAGGTCAACCTTGTACTCACAGACCTTTTTGATACGGCAGAGAGATTCTCTCCTCACAAGCACAACGTGGGAGACAGCAACATTATCGATTTGCTTGTTACTTTTGGAGTCTTAAGCGTTTTACAGCTTGACTTGTACGATTTTAAGACGCACGCTGCAGAGTGTAAAGCCAGAGGAGTAAAAAAGAGGCCGAATCTCTGCCCAAGTTCCTTAAAAGGAAGCAGAGTTTTCAAGAATGCTGTGCTCCAGCTGCCCAAATCTATTTGAGTCCTCACCACATACCAAAAGCATCTCTGTTGCCATCATTTTGTGATGACCACAAGAAAAACAACAAAAAAAACCAACTCCACGCTGCAACAATATTCTAAAATTCGACATCTTACGTGTGAGATGTGAGGCGATCTGCACTTCCAGATCCTTTTCTTTGCTGCTTGTGTTCCGCCATGGTGTGTGTGAAAAAAGGAACATCCAAAATAGAAATGTTTCTCCTTTGAATCCCTGTCGCCAACCCCCAGACGGTGGGAAACACCCCTCCTGGGAGCTCAAAGTGCCAGGTCGCTTGGCATTGGGCAGAAACTTCAGGAGCTTTCAGGCAGCGTCCTCCTCGTCCTCGTCCTACCTCCTGTGTGATGTTAGGAAGCAGATTCACGCAAGAGGCTCAAGTCTCTACGGAGGGGACCAAAGGAAGTAGTGGTACATCTGGCAGCCAGATGGCCAAAGTTCAGCTCCCTTTCACAGGGACAGGCTGCGCACAAAGACGACACAGTTGACTCTTGTACTGTAAGCAGTACAAGGGAACATGCTGGAATGATTCCATCAACATGAAATCTATTATTTGTGAAGCAAAAAAGCCAAACATTGAGAGGATGTACTGTTTCTGTGTTTAATAAAAGTCTTACTCTAATATCTGGGGTTTTGAGGACGTCAGCCTGAGCTCATTGATGGTCATCGTCCACTAGTCATGTATGTCTTTATTTATTTGGCCCAATTACACAGATCATAAATATGCCTCAGGGAGCTTTAAAATCTGTACAGCAAACATAACCCTCTGTCCTTTTCGACCGTTGCTTCAGACAAGGAAAAATCCCCCAAAAACCCTTGGAATCTAACAAATTACACAAAAGATTATCATCATTCTGTTTTTCTATGTTTTGTAATTGTAAATTTCTTTAAAAATGTTGATATATTTTCATTTAACTTCCAGAAAATCAGCAGAAGAAAATGTGAATTCACACATGTTCACTACTTAAATGCCAATATTAGGAGCCTGGTGGCGTTAACCTTCCAATAAGGTCCCATCTCTCGTCTGTTGCTTGATGCCGCTTCCTTTTTTTACCATTAAAATTGCACTTCTGATGAGTTTTTCCTCATCCAAACCAAGAGTCTAATTATAGAGGGTGTTGTTTGCTGTACAGATTGTAAAGCCCTTTGAAGCGAGTTTGTGATGTGTAATTTTGGAGCTATTTAAAGTCCCCCCTGGAGACACGTTTAAAAGTACGTAAAAATACTCTCCTATGATAAATATTTTGTTTAACATGCTTTTCCCACATAAAAAGTCAAAAAAATAAACTGAACAGGGGCTGGAAACACATCTACTCTTTCTCCCACATTGAGAAATTTTGGATCTGGACTCCGCCCCACCCACCACTGCTGCTGCTTATGCTAAGTTGACCAGTGAAAGAGTAGTTCACATTAAGATGTCCAGCGTTAGACGAAACATCGCAGAGATTGAGCCACACATGTTTGAGCCTCAGTCAGACCAAGTCTCAGATGAGGAGTCAGTTGTGCACCAAAATCAGCATCAAGACATATCAGAATAGTAAGTGTGGTTAGCATCTTTTTATGTTGTTTTGATAGCTTGTATGCTAACTGGCAGTGACTGACAAAGCGCTAGTGGTTGTGACGCATAGAATCAAACTTGATACAATGGTAGACAGTGGAAAGAAGCTCCAGGGTCCAGTTTACGTACAAAAACTGCACCCTCTACCATGATTGCTGTCCAAACTTTCACTATGAAAAACTTTGTGGTCTGACGAAGAGCATACCGCTCGAAACGTACGTCACGTTGCAATAAATAATTCTTTTCTGCAAAGAGTCCTGCAGTGTTGCGAGTCATTCATCCTTTTTTCATCTACGACTATCGACTCAGCACCTGCCCTTCCACAATGACATGTGCGTGTCTTTTGTTTGATTTTTTGATCAAACGCTCACTATGCTAATGCTAACTCTACTCTGTCTGCTCTGCGCTGGAGGTTTCATGTTTCTTTGCCAACGTTGTGTCGAAGACTGTTTCCCTGTCGATATGAGTTCCTTGTATTAAGGCCCAGACACACCAAACTAACATCAAAAAACTGGTGGCAACAAAGCACGATGTCACCTCACATCCCCTGTGTCTCAGCCAAAAAGTAACACTTGAACGCACCACAAAGACTACAGCCAATAGCCAACCAGCACATAGGTTTTCTGTCTGCATGAGAGAGATAACGCTCCATACCAGCAGGCAGCAGTAGTCAGTATTCATCATTTAAAAAGGGAAATTGGAGGATCGACAGGACGGGCTCAAGACGCTAATTAGCCAGCTAGCACATTACCAACACAAGAGGAAGATATACTGGGGGGACTCATTTTTTTCCACTCTGTTGTCATATACACACATGCCCGAAATACACACACACGCACAAACAAGACCTATAAAGCATTAAATGGAGGGATGTCAGAGCGAGGGGGCTGCCAACGGATGGGCTCCCTGAGCAGTTGGGAGTTCAGTGTCTTGCTCCAAGGGCACTTTGGCAATGCCCAGGAGGCAAACTAGGACCTCTCCAGCTACCAGTGCACACCATATTTGGTCTGGACAGGGACTTGAACCAGTGACCCTCCAGTTCCCAACCAAAGTCTCTATGGACTGAGCTACTACCACCCCATCCCCTGATGTCCCCTGATAAAAACAGAATAAATGATATGTACCGTGCGTTGGCGAACAATAACACAAACAGTAAGGAAATGTTTTTACTAAAGAGCTCAATGGTTAAAAAAATCTCTTAACATATATATTAAGTTTGTTTCAATCTCTTGACTTAAGTCGTTTGTTTGCTGAACTGCCAATCAGAGTGATTTCTAGAGGTGGGAATCACCTGAGGCTCTATGATACGATACAATATTATCTCGATACTTAAGCCACAATACAATATTATCGCCATTTTAAACGTTAAAACTGAGATTTATTACCTGTTTTCAACTGCAAATTATGTCACTAAGGGAAAACTTTGTCAACATCTGCATTATCTAATAAGATAAAGTTTTCAACAGAGTCACAGCAGATGCTCACCAACGGTCCAACATTGACAGACAGCCGACCATCGCCTTGGTGAGTCAGGGCCCTTATAGAAAGTGATTAGCCTCTGTGTAAGTGACAGACCTAATTTTGGTTGCCAGAGGTACCTGTGAATCTCAGATTTTAGCAAAATGCACAAACATCACCCCCTTCACTGACTTGAATTAGCAGTAATAAAGATAAAACAGCTGCAGCCGTAGTGTCATATTTAGGTATAACATGCAACATGATACCTATAAGATGTCTTGTGTCTCCTTGATTTCCCTTTTGGACCGAACACAGAGTTACAGTCTGTGCATTCCTCACAGTAAAGAGTATTTACACAGCGAACCCTTTTCAATCTCTGTCACTTTAAGGACACTTAATCAGTAGGTTTCCTTCACCCACCACCACAGTCATGCATGATAATATGCATGTTCCTATGTGGCTCAGTCGAAAGCTATAAAACACTCTGACAAGAGCTTCACCCATTTTTCTCATCCACACTAGCACTTCCTACATTTTAACTCATGTGGTGTTTTTATTTGTAAAAGTGTTAAATGAGGCTAACTGACACTTCCTGCTGCAGTTTAACAGGCCTCCAAACGAAATGTGACATTTTTAATGCTGTAGCACACACAGTAACGCGCTCGCTCAAACTGGTACATTAAACCCTCCTCTGTCTTACCTTACCGCCTGTCACGTCAGCTGCCAGATCATAGTGCACGCACACTTTGATAGGGAAGTTCCTGCTAACACACCACAGCTCAGCTCGTCAGCCACTGATTTCAGCATGGGCAGCCTGGTCTAGCGGGCGGGCAGCCGGGGCGGAGGCCTGAGTAGAAATAGCCCTCAGTCATAAACATCCTCCTGGAGATCCAATCAAGGCAACTCATCAGAGAGGCTGTTTATCCCACATGTCAACTGGAGTCGTGTCACACTGCTTGTGAGGCCAATAAAACGACAACACAAACTTGCGTTCACTCATAAAATGTGGAAGAACAACACAGAAAAAGATGATCTTGAGTTCACCTTTGTGTGTGTCCCTATGACACTGCCAGCCAGGCTGTGAACAGCTGGTCAAAGTTAGTCAAAAGCACTAATATTTTAATTCACTGACTGCACAGAAAGAATAAGGACCATGGAAACTGGAGCCTCCTGCCAGCCTACCAGCATTGCTCCATTCAGGGCTGCCCCATTTAAATTCAGCCGGTGTCCCAACTTTGCTGTAGCAACGTCTTCAGACAAAAGGGCCTGAGTGCAGACAGGAAAGAGCGTGCAGCTGCAGGATGCATCTGTTGGTGGCCCCGAGGAAGGATGCAGCAGAGCGCTCTTCATTCACAAGAGATGCAGGGGTTCATGAGAGATGGGTATCACTTTGTAACGCTCAGGAGATCTTTAAACACAACTGCCCATATCAAGATGGACAGGAGAGCCGCAAGGGTGTCAGAAAGAGCCACAAAATAAAGCTGAATTCAGTGCAACTTACTTGGCAACATCGCTCATCTTATTCAAGGGGCCTGGGCATTTTGTGGTCTCCATGGAGGCCACTCGCTCAGTCTGCCAACGTTAAAGCCTGAAAGACTGCTGGCTGCACATAAATACAACAGAACTGCATGAATACAACGTATGCAGGAATGTGCAAAACACTGTCCTTCACTGGACCAGAAGCAAATCTAATAGATTCCAATTTAAGGAATACATTTGTTTATCAATTACTCACCCCTTGCAAAACTTTCTTTTTCTTGCATGCCTCCACAGTGAACGAAGAATCCAAACATTTATCACATTTATCAACAGCAAAACTATATTAAAAAGAAAACAGTTTCTGAACTCTCACACAACTCGTGCAGCATAATCCAAGTCTCGTTTAGCCAGTCGTATGTTCAGTGCTTCCCAAACACATGCCTTTCTTGCTAAAACATTACAACTTAAACCACGTCAGTAAAGCCTCATGCACAGCCAAGCAGTGTGCCTAGGCATGTGCATGCATTTGAACATTGTGTTTGGGAGGTACAACTGTATAAATGAGACTTGGATTATACTGCACGAGTTGTGTGACAGTTTATAACTGTTTTTTGATATAGTTTAGCTGTTGTTAAATGCGGTCCTCGTTTAGTTTAACTCATAAAGTATGTTTGCCTTTTTTGGATTCTTCCATTACTTGATCATCATTGCACAAGAACCAAATCTTAATAAATTAAAATTAAGAGAATACTTCACCTGTAAAAAGACCATTTGTATATCGATAACTCACCTCTTGCAAAACTTTATTTTTCTCGCATGTCTCCGCAGTGAACGAAGAATCCAAAAAAGGCAAACATTCTTCATGAATGAAAATGAACAGGGACCATGTTTAACAGCAAAACTACATAAAAAAAATCAGTTTACAAACGCTTACACAACTCGTGCTATATAATCCAAGTTTCGTTTATCCAGTCATATGCTCAGTACTTCCCCGAGCACATGCATTTCTTGCTAAACATTATCATTTGAACCACATCACATGAAGTCTCATGCACAGTCAAGTAGCATGCCTTCGCACGTGCATGCGTTTGAACGTTTTAGTGAAAGTGCATGCATGTACTGAGTGTACGACTGGATAAATGAGACTTGGATTATACTGCACGAGTTGTGTGACAGTTTGTAAACTGATTTTTTGATATACTTTAGCTGTTGTTAAATGTGCTCCCTTTTCACTTTAATTCATGAAGAATGTTTTTTGGATTCTTCGCTCACCTTGGCGGCATGTGAGAAAAATAAAGATTATACTGCACGAGTTGTGTGAGAGTTTGTAAATTGATACTTTCATAAAGCTTAGCTGTTGTTAAATGTGGCCCCTGTTCACTTCAGTTCATGATGAATGTTCGCTTTTTTTGGATTCTTCATTCACCGTGGCAGCATGCGAGAAAAATAAAGATTATACTGCACGAGTTGTGTGAGAGTTTGTAAACTGATACTTTGTGGTCCTTGTTGAGTTAGATTCATGAAGTATGTTTGCCTTTTTTGGATTCTGCCTTTACCCTGTAGGCTTGTGAGAAAAAAGTTTTCTTCACAAATTCAAGGTAACACACAGTGAATGACTGATACACAAATGGTCATTTTGTGGGTGAAATATTCCTTCAACTGAAAGTCATTCGATGAGGTTCTTGAGCAATGCTGAACAGTGTTGTATTCATATAATTCTGTTGTTTTGTGCAGCTAGCCGTCTTGCCGGTGAAGTGATCCTTTTAAGGTTTGATGCGCTCCAATCCTCGTCTTGTAACAATGACACAATGTACCACAGTCTCTCACTCATCACAGGATACTAGACCACCAGACCATTCAATACAACCCAGTCACACACACACACACACGCCCCTGACCAAGGAAGTGTGAGCACACCTTGACAGGAAATGCTTAGTTGTACTCTCGGAAACTTCCTCCCTGCAGCTGTACACATATTTCACCAATGAGGTTAAGGGTTACATACAGGCGTGATTCCACAGGACATCGCTAGTTCCTGAGCTAAATATCAGTGCTGCTGCGGAAATGAGCTCAGTGCTTCCTCTGCAGAAAATCTTTTTTGTTTTCCCTTCAACTGTTCCAAACACCTCATTGTGAATTTGTGTCAACTTACAGCTCTGCTGCTTGTTTGTTTTTCGTCCAAACTAAATCTCGCACAGCAGCGCGTTCAGAAAGAGCCTGCGGCAGAGAGGAAGCCATGTGCATTGTTAAAGGATGCAATTTCCAAATCTGATCAAACTAACCCCAAATAGCTTTCACGCTGCAGGACAGAGAGTCCAGATTCGCAGACTGAGTGCACACAGAAACTGTAAGCCACTTTTTCCCACTTAAAGCAGCAAATCTACTGGGACTCCTCAAGTGACACAAAAACAAACTATGCTACTGCAGTGAATATGACATAAATCACACGAACAACCTTTAGCCTTCCACATTCTTGCCTTCATCACAGCTCGACGCTGAGCTGCTAAAAAGGGTGTGCAAATCTATTTTTAAAACCCTGCCTGTAATTTATTTCATTTCAAGATGGCAATTTTTATCCCCCTATGATTTCCAGGGCTGCAGTAATGTGGCTTTCATTTTTTCGTAACCTCGGCGTCTGACCACAATTTTCTGTCAGCACCACCAGGCCAACTGACAGCATTTTTATTAGTCACTGCCTCAGAGAGCCTCTCCACAGAGAGATTTTTTTTTTACACCAGTTTGTTAGTGTGTTTCGTTTCGCTCACCGCTCAGACTGAAGCGGTAAACTTGCGTGTGTGTGCGCAAATACATCCTGATTTAGCAGCTGCGTTTTCTAAGTCGGCGTGGGAAGCCAGAATCCTGTCAAACAGGCGCACTGGTCCTCTGGTAAAGGAATGAGAGCTGATAAACACTTCAGAGGAGAGACTAGGCATCACATGCCATGAAGAATGTAATCCATGTAGCTGTGTGAACATCAAACATGAGTGCTGTTACAAAAGAATGTGTTCAACCAAAGAATGGCAAAAGGGAAAGTAGCTTTTATAACATATGAGAGATTAAGATCAATTTTTGTTTGATACGGTCGCAAAGTTTAAATTTCATGAGATAAAAATCACCCCGGCATCTGAAGTGATATTTAGGCAACAACGTACGCTTCCTGATGACAGCGACCACAAGCCTGCAGCAGGTATCACAACACGGAGAAGTATCACAACTCTACCTGACATTCAGCTGATCAGTCCACCATCCAAGAGGTGCCCGAGTCTCTGAGGAACACAGTGAAAAAAACAGAGGATAGTGGGTTAAAAATAACCAAAATGACAGCTCTCCGGCAGGCAGCAGCACCACTCTCAGTCAGACATCCTCGCTGGCATCCCTCTCTCTCTCTCTCTCTCTCTGAGGCAATCTGTCTCTTCCCGCTGATCACACTACGACAGGCGGCGGTCGCACATCATTAAGGCGTCCTTATAAAGTGAGTCAGTGAACGTGTCCTTCAGTGAGGACAGATCCCAGACAAGCAGTCTGCAGGAGTAGGCAGAGGAGGCGGGGGTGGTGGTGGTGGTGGTGGTGGGTGCTGGAGGGGGGGGACACGGCTCTGTCTGAGGAGGGTTAGATGAGTGACAGCATGCTCCCTTGTTGGGTTTTCGCTACTTTTTCGTATGCATCCCCCATGCATGAGGTGCGAGGCTGCTCGTGCATGCTGGGAGATGTGTGTGCAACTGTGTGGATGTGTAAAGAGGATGTGGAGGCGGACCCAGAGAGGCTTACTCATCATCCAGTTTGCTATCCAATTGCTACCGGAGCCTCCTGGCAGCACAGTGCCTCCCACACATGGCAGACCTCTTAACAACCGTCTCAAACGCACAAATTAATCCTTCACTTATTAAACTTATTACAGTCAGCTGCAGCAGTTAACCCTCGCTGACACGATGCGGTGTAGACCTGCCGGGAGGCTGACAATCAGCAACAACTGCACACAGATGACATCACGTAAGCCTAATTCACTACGATGCTCTAATTACTCCATTCATTAGTGGTTAACACATGCCAGGTTGGAGGCAAACAGGCTTACAGCTGGGCAAACACTTAGATTTAAGCTTGGGGTTCAGCTGCAACTGGTTGTGTGCTCTACCTCTTGAAGTTGTAACCCTGAGATCAGACCATCTCGTCATGCACTGAGGGTTTCTGCAAGATATATACCTGCACAAAAATCCCCAATTCTGCCACACCTGACAACAACTCCAACTCCAAATAAGCAAACAAAAGAGCCAACAACATCAAGATTTACCTCTGGACCGGCTGCCTGGAGAATATCCTCTCGCACAACTATGTGTAATCAACCATCTGTCGCAAGATAATGACTAAAAATTAAGCGCATTTGCAAACGTGGTGAGCGGTTTGTCAGATTTGGATGTCAGATCTTTTGCTGCCTGCCACACCTGTTCCTTCCTTCCTGCAGCAGCACAAGCCAAGACTCTGATGTTCTTGCAACACAACAAATGTGAAACAAAACCCTCCCATGGCCCGCAAACCTCAGGGCACGAATGAATCAATCCAGTGAGGGAGCAATCATAAACATGACTTCTAAATCATCAAGACACAAGAACAAGTCTAGTGGATTTCGCTTAAAGAAACTGAATTTAAGCTCCACAAAAAGATCCAAACTGACACATTCAGTCACCGACAGATTCATTTCCTTCCGATTTAGGACAATTTGTAGTAAGAGGATGTTCTGTGACAGATTGAGTAACACTTCCTCTCTGCTAAATGTCCCGAATGGAAAAAAAGCATACGGCTAATATCACCTGTCTTGTCTAAATCCTTTCTCAGGTCTGGGGTCTGTCTCACCCCCAAAAAGCCAATTTACAAAAAGCCTTTAACAGCAACAGGAAAGGAGAGTATTTCACCTCAGCAAAAGTTCTGCTGCTAGACACAAAACGAGCATGATAGTTAAATTACCTTTTATTGTTTGCAACATCAGCCTACTACATGTTCTTGCAGTAGAACTCCACTTTTCCTCTGCTAAAACTACAGTCAAGTTTTACCACCAGCACTAACACTCCTGGGAAGATAAAATGAGGATGAGATCACCCAGTGAGACAAATTTTGGGGAATATTAAATATCCACTTTGAGTCCAACAATCAAATATGACACCTTGTGGTAAAAACCATCCACTGCACTCAGGCATGTACAGATTTCTAGTCACTGGGACAAGGCTGCAACTAACGATTATTTTCATTGTCGAATATTTTCTCAATTAATCGATCAGTTGTTTGGTGTATAAAATGTCAAATAGTAGTGAAAAATGTCAATCAAAGCCCAAAATGATGTCTTCAAATGTCTTGTTTTGTCCACAACCCAGACGATTTTCAGTTAACTGTCATAGAGGTGTAAAGAAACCAGAAAATATTCACATTTAAGAAGCTGGAGTCAGAGAATTTAGACCTTTTTTCTCTAAAAATTACTAAAAAAAACAAACAATTAATCGATTATCAGATTAGTTGGCGATTATTTTTATAGCTGATACCAAATTGAAAAATCATTGCAGCTCTAACTGGGACACAGATGTTCCTTACCTTCTGACAACTACTTCAGTCCCAAACAGGTGTTTATACAGTACCTTTAAATACTTTAAAAAAGGTACAGTTGGTAACTTTCATGGAAAAAAAATTCTCATATTTGATGAAACTGTCACTACATTCTGGAAAAAAGGACTTGAGACAAAAGATCTGTGAAAAAAAATTCATGTCCCTCCTCCTCTTACTGCTGCTTCACTAAGGACAAAGGCTGAACCCAAATGTCCGGACTTCAACACACTTGCACACTTGGGACACGCGGGCTTTGCCGGTGCATTCCCAACAAGTCCAGTAGTGCTGAGGGCTGTCCAACGCCTCAATTCATCTAGTCCACAAGGGGCCTCAAGTGAACTTTCTGCAGACTTCCACAGAGTCTGCTTGGGGTGCAGACTTCAGCAGACTTCACTGATTTAATAACCCAGAATTCATTGGAACGTGACACTGTGGGTTTTTCAACTGCCGAAAAAAATCCTATGAATGCGTTAAATAGTTATTGATAGTTAGGTCTATTAAAATGCTACTTGAATCGTGTGGGCCAGAAATTATATTCGACCACATCATGTTTAAAAGATATGTGTAAGTCTAGGCTGTAGAGGGAATGGGCATTTTATTATTGCCTCCTATCAGGCTTCGCAGTCAAATAGGCTAAAAAAAAAAACTGTCCAAAAAACAGCAAAAGAAGGTTTCTAATGTCAATAATGCCCAATATATCGAGTCCTGTCCTCATTTACAAACATTTGTTGTATAAAGATGTATTAATACATTATACATGGGATTTATATCTTGTTATCTGCAGGGACAGATGAGTAGGCACTGTTCATCAACTTTTATGACATATATATCAGTTGACTGTTTCCACAGCAACGAGTAAAACAATCTTGAGGGCTGTCTATCAGCCACTTGCAGTCTCTGCCTTTGCAGACTTTACGTGATGGCGGTGAATAGGTCACACTACGTACAACTGAAGTCCGCGAGGGCTCAGCCCGCAAGTTGAGAGGGTGGACATTTGAATTGTGTTTATACAGAATGCGCCATTTTCGGGGCAATGGGGGCGTGAGCAAGAATCAAAATGTGTAGCTCAGCGAGTGACGTAAACAGTGACGTGGGAGGGAAGCCGCGGCTGGTCAGTCCTTCAGCGATTCTCTCGTAAGTTGGCCGGTTCTTCACCGTCCCCGTCATCTGACGGTTAATGGCCTCTTCTTCACCGTCCCCGTCATCTGACGGTTAATGGCCTCTTCGTTTGTGAGGACAAGGAGGGCGCGTAATCCCTTGTCTCCCCAGTTGCTCATCTTTACAGTGTCTGTCAGGTTTGCGTTTCCCTCTTGCTTCTAGCGGTCACCTCGGTCTGTTTAAACTAAAAGGGCTCCCCCAATATGTCTACGCTACGAGGCGGAAAATTGGGCACCTCGGATCAACTCGCCAATCCGGCTCTGTGTGTCTAAACGCTCACAGCTTGCCGGCAAAACGGCCCAACATTCGCAGAAAATCGGGCAGTGTAAAAGGGGCTAAAGTTTGTGACCCAGCTGCCATGTTGGAAATAGTCCGCCCACCTGTCTGACCAACTTTCTCATTTTACAGCTAAACAGTGCACTAAAATATGTTTCTGAAAACATCTGCGATGAGAAAGAGGCAATGCAGTAACAGAATCTTGATTCATATTTGATCAGCGCTGCCTAGTTCACAAGCAGTGATTGACATGATTGACAGCAGCGTTACAAAGTCCTCAGCTCTGATTGGTTTTCATTCATGTGCAGTAAGGAAGGAACTGCTACCAACTGTAGCTTTAGACTGCACAAATGGATCAAAACAACCAGACTCTAAAATTCTTTTTGAGACTGAAAATAAAAGAGAAATGTCTCCAACCTGGGTTTAAACTTGCCTGAAAGAAACCCAAACTTACTTGGACCTTTGAGAGTTGATAAGTTCCCAACCAATATCCCTTTGACCTACAAATAATTTGTAATAACGTAACAATTCACACCAAAATAAATCTGCAACTTTTCCAGCTAAGCCTGGGAGGAGTAAAGTTTCTGTTCCCATCCTCTTATCAAGATGAACCATGAACAAACGGCTCAATCATTTATGATCCAGGTGTCCATTCATCGAGACGTTTGGTGCTCACTCACTCTTGATTAATTGTGATGCTCACGGTTTGATCTGCGGCCTCGCTTGTCAAAAGCCGGTTTCTGTCTTCCCCCCAGGATGTTAGGTAAAGTGATACGGACAGAGGAGAATGATCCCAGCTGCAGGAGCTAAATCAAACAACAGCCGGGACTACAATACATCAAAGGGCACGCTGTGCTTTGTCTTACTGCACTGTGGAGTTTTTAGACTTTATATTACACTCAATGGGAAGACTGAACATGTCTTGGCACAGTTCTGGAACCTTGATCATGTCTGTGTGCATTATTTTGCACAGACAGAATATACTTAGTGATATATTATAGGGATGTAAATCACAGGTTTTACCTCAATAAAATTGTACATTGAATCTTTGGACAACGATATGATGTTTGCTGATATCACAAAGTCTGCCATTATACAATTTATATTCAATTTAATTCAGGGGGCTGCAATGGATATTAGACGATATTACTAAATATCCTAAAAGTCTGCTTACCATTGTCTGCCTGGCACTAGGCCACTAGCATCCTAAAGATGACAGTACGTATCCATGATTTCCCTTTGCATTGATGATATTGGATCATTAATCACTGAATTTATGTATCGCTCCAGATTATTGTATTGTTACGTCCCTATACAGCCCCTAGGAATGTCCCAACCATTGCAGCTTTTCAATCCAAACTGAAATCGTTATTACTCTCGAGTGCTTTTAACCAAATGCTTTTAAAACCCAAGGTCTTATTATTATTATTATTATTATATTGCAGTTTTAAATCTTTTAAACTGTTTTTGCTTGTTCTTTTACTGTTTTATCTTTCTTTAATTGTACTGTTTTGACTCTGAATTGTTCTTTTATTTGTTGTATTTAACTTCTCTGTACAGAACCTTGAACCTACCTGAGTATGAAATGTGATTTTTAAATAAAACAGCCTTGCCTTGTCTAATATGTTATGTATATTATATACTTGCATTACATTCACAAAATAGTGTGCGGACGAGCTGACAACAACATTTGAAAGGTTAAATGCAATATATTTAATCATGTAAAATCATGTTTGTCGGTTGGGAACGACAGCAGCTCTTGCTCTCTGACTTTTAGGTGCAGAATCCTTCATTTTAAAGTATTTATTTTAGTTTAATATTTATTAAATTGTCTTGCATTAATGGCACTGACCAGGAGTTGCACTCCTAATTTAGTTGTACATATACAGTAGCAATAAAGGCTTTCAATTCCATTCTAACAAAAACTAAAAGGTCCACTTACTAGCTTTTAAGAGCTTTCAGCCATGTCTTCTTCACTGAAGTAGTTGGGAAATGGAACATTGGACGTAGATGATTTAGAGTCCAGTATGACTATATCTAAATAACATATTCAAAACTGTAATATATGTGCGTGGTATTGATGTTATTCATGTGTGGAAGTTGTTATTGTTCAGGGAAGTGTTACCTGTTTTTTGAAAAGCTACCAAACTATGTTCTGGTGGTGCATTCCTTGCTTGCAGGAGGAGGTGTAAAGGGTAACTTATACCACACATTTTACATGATAAATTCTAAAAATAGTAAAAGAGAACATGTTATGGAAATAATATTTATCTGAACATGTGTTTGCCTGGTAGTGAACTACCAACCTGAGGTCATAGTTTGCATCATTCATCCTGCCTGAGACCAAACCACTGGCTGATGCACAATAAAGTGCAGGCATGGAGTGGGGGGTGCCAAGCACATGTATGCCCCATCACCCACACACACACTTCGCCTCATGAACACACTGTCACACTGTTAACAAAGCTGCAAACACTTCAAATGCACCATAAACAGAGTGGTCCACACACTGTTACAGTCTTCGCATCCAACACGGCATCAATGTGAACTTTTCGGCCGCCGTGGCTCGTGCAACAAGACCCGTAAACTTTACTCACCATTTCAGCACACGGTGGTGAAAAAAGCGTCTGGCCCCTTATAAAACATGTTTTTAGTCGTCGGTGTGAAAGATGTAACCGAGCTGCACCGCTCCCTGTTTATTCTGCTGGAAAAAACACAACGTCCATTGATTTTTTTGGTCCTTTCTCGGGGAATTTACGAGGAAAAGGATTTCTGTATGTGGATAAAAGACGGAGCGCGCATGCGCAGTCTGGGGTCATCCTCGGATGCTCTCTGCTCTCACTAAGCAAAGTCACTCACATCCAAACCTGCACTAACACATGAATTACTGAGCTTTGGCACGCTGTGGTTGATTCATTTATACATATTGAGATGATGGTTTGTAAAAAATCGTAAAATATAAAATATATTTTAAAATATCTTTCATGTTATTATGTAAATATCACTGATCAAGCACCTAAAACGTACTCAACTTTATTTGGATAGCACCTTTCTTACAAAGTGCTTCACAGAAAAATTGAAACAATACAGACAAAAAAAATAAATAAATAATTAAAAATATCAAGTAAATAAATAAAGCTTTGAAAGATTGGAAACTTGCAGCAATAAAATATTAAAAACCAATAAATACAAGACTATAGAATAAAAATTACATTAAATTAAATTAAACATAGAACATATTCATGACACAGTGGCTTCAGCAGTAACAATACCAAGACAACACAACACAAAGTCAAGTCATTGCAACAATAACAACAGCAACACTAAGACACCACCACAACAACAACAAAACTACAATATTAACAAGATTTTATAAACGTCTTTATACAGTAGCCTAAACTTCTTTCCTGTACAGTATGTGAACACAAATTTCAATAAAGTTTTATAAGAATGGAATATTACAACAGTAAAATATTAAAAATGAATAAATACAAGAATATAAAATAAAAAATAAACAGCATGGATAAGATGACGAAAAAACAACAACGATTTGAACTTTAAATTAAGGCTGTAATATTATTTAAAATGAAAAGCTAGATTAAAACTTAACATTACAGGAACATATCCTTTTATAAGAAAAATAATATGATGCTCTATAATAAGTGTATGATACAGTATGTGTACACAAACTTGGCCAATAAATTCTGATTCTTATTAACTGACTTTAACCTTTTTTTTTCCATCTACATTTGTATGTTTTATCTTATTATACGTATGTGGAGCCTGAAATGCACATTAGCCTGTAGTTATACAACAGAAAACAAAAGATATGTTGCACAAAAGCTATAAATGTTATTTATAATTCTGAATGTTAGGCCTATATGATGTTACCACAGTGTTTTGTCTTAATATTTGTAATGTTTCATTATCTTACAGAAGCATAGCCTTTAATAGGAATAATAATGTGAAAATCCAAAACGCCATAAAAAGCATGAAATCGTCTCTAAAAATTTACTCTTGACCATATATATGTCTTGACCTATATTTGGGGGTCACGCCGCCCTCCCCCATAGTGATGATAGAAAATACAAAATAATGTAATTTATGACAGGCAACCACCCACCGCTGTCCACCGCTAATCATTGGCAAATGTGACTACAATCATGCTTCTAGTATTTAGGTGTACTGCAATTCTGTGTTTAGTTTGTCCAAGTGGTGTTGCCGTACCCCAGCAGAAACTGAAAACAGCCATATAACACAGCTCAAAAGCATATTCTAATAACGTTAATGGGTTTTTATTATGTCATATTTGTCAGATAGCCCATGTGGCGCGTGAGTAAAATTTTATACTTGTGTTATTTATGGTGTGTGTAACTTATGGGGACAGTGGTAGCTTTCATTTATTCATTTACTGCATATTTGTATCGTGTATTGTGATTTCTCATGACAGATAATATAATAAAGTATAAAAATGAGTTTAACATTTTGAGGGTTTTTTTCTGGGGGGCAGACCCCCTGTCAGATTTGGGCCCCCCAATGTTGACTTCATGGCTATGGCTTTGATTATAAGTGAACCTTGGGAAGTTAAAATAGAATAAAGAGCGATAATGTGGTGTATATAGACAGTTATTTGTTTACATATATTTATATACTCACTTACTTTTTCCACATATTTTTATGTACATAATAGTTCTATGTTTATTTTTTAGCTTTTTTGTTTGCTTTTTTCCTTTAAATTGGTCTTGGACCTTTGTATGAGTACACAGAGCAACTTGAAACTGGAGTAAAATTCCTTATACAGTATGTGTACACAAACTCAGCCAATAAAGCTGATTCTGATTCTTATTAATTGACTTAAACCTTTATTTTTGCCATCTTAATTTGTATATTTTATCTTAATATGCACCTTGGACATGGAACAATCTCATTGGGACTTCCTGGTTAAAGAAAGGTTAAATTAATAAATAATATACTTGTGTGAAGCCTGAAATGCACATTATATACACCTATAGTTATACAACAGAAAACTAAGGCTGCATTGCACACACGGTCACATTGTGCTATAAATGTTATAACTCTGGGTATTATGCAATGTGTTGTAATGTTTCATTGTCTGTCTTATAAGCTCATCAGCCCAATCGTTCTCCCCATATTGTCCATTTCATAGGGTATTCAACAGACTACATTACACCATGGGAAAGCCTAACAATTAGTGTAAGCCAAATAGCTGAAACAATTAATCCAAGGATGGGGAATCAGGCTGCAGAAGCCCAAATAACATGGCGCAAACAAAGCGCCGCGCTCCCTGTAAACACCCAGGCGCCTCATTAGCACCAGAATAGATGATGAGCTGTCAGGTAACAAGTCTTGAGGACGCATGTCAATTTCCTTTAATGTTCTCAGCTACTTGTTAAACATGAAAGGGGGTGGGTGAGGGTATATAAGACACCCCTAATCTCCGAGTAGAGGAATTTGTCACTAACCATGCGATCATTGGGAGCTGTGGCTGCTGCGCTGCACGCATCTCTGCTGGTGCTGCTGGCCCAGGGGATGCACAGATCCAGGGATGGAGTTTACATCAGGGCGCAGGAGCGGTTTTCCCTCATGGAGCGATCGGCCGGGTACCACCTGCCTACCTACATGATGCATCTCTACAGGAATTTCAAGTACAACTTTTCCAGGCCTTTGGATACTATGGAGCAGGATGCCGCAAAGCAAGCAGACACCGTGAAGAGTGTGATGGCCAAAAGTAAGAGCTGGTTCATTATTTTACGCATCATGGATGAGCAGGGACACTAACATGATGGGATATGTGTAGATGTATTTATTCCTCAGCTCATTCATCTTTTTCACCACTTAAATACCCTTATGAAATGTTAGTGTTTGGTTCTTGTGTGGCTCAAGTGTCGTCCTGTCAAAGCTGCGGGCCAGACGACCTCAGAGGGTTTGAATCCACATCCCGCTCAGAGGGTGAATAACCATGCAGGGATCAGCGTGTGAAAAGGCCCGGTATTCTGTCTAATTCTCAAAGCAAACCTCTTTTTACTTAAATAGGTGATGTTGATTAGATATCTCGCCAGACATCCCCCTATACAAATCTCTTGTTAAGTCAAATCAACAACTTCCCTCAGTTCTTTTTTCACACTTGGCTTGATTAGATTAGAGCTCGGGATTTGATGTTCTCAGCTACTTGTTAACAAGGCCGTAGCCATGTAGTCAACACTGGAGGGCGGGGGACCAATGCCAGGGGGGTCTGGGGAAAAAGTTTTAAAAAATCTGAATTTAAAAACACTTTTTTTTTTTTTTCATATAACGTAGTAAAAAAATAACAGTAGTTGAATACATGGGCAGATTGTTGGTCGCTGGGTGAATGTGTGGAATTACCTGCAGATAACTTAACCAGTTCTTTTAAGTGATGGTTCATTGATTAACACCAGCAAATTATGTTTACACCGAAAACATTTGTTTACACACCATGCAATCAGCAAAATATTATTTCCACAATTGCAATTCCAGGGCAAAATGATGCACTGACTTGCACACTACTTTTTAATGCATGTACTGACTGATGTGAGTGATATGAAAACCAATAATAATGGCAATTAATTATATTTACATTTGCTATAGATTATTTCCAAGGGCAGTGCGTGGTAACCTGTCGTAGCGTAGCAACTTTTCTTAACTTATATTTTTTTATCAGTAAATTGGGAGGAACCTTTTGAGCATATTGAACTATTGAAGGGGATGTGTCCCCATCCCTACTTCCCACCAGTATGTATAATAATTACTGCCTTTCTTGTTCAACATGACGGTGGGTGGGTGGAGGTAGCCTACGTAAAACAACCCAAATCTCTAGTTTAAGATTATTATTTTGATATTAAATGGCCTAAAATATTGGAGTTGTGACTGCTGGCTCAGAGGACTCAAAGAATCAAGGATGGAGTTTATACGTGGTCGCAGTATGGAGGCAAATATGAGACGAAAGTATTTTAATTTTAACAACCACTTAATACTTAATTTTGAACACCATTGAATTCATTGCATTGAAATATTTGACTTTAAAAACAATTTAGATGAAAATTTTTGTTCTAAACTCACCTCTTTCTAATTAAAATGTGAAATTTCTTGATTTGCAATTTCAAAAGCTGAATTTGAATATATGAATATTTTCAGAGTTCAAATTCAGATCCAGAAATTCAACTCTCAAAATTTCAAAAACAGATTCAGGTGCATTAAATTCAGATATAACATTTTAAGTTGAAGAAAAACAATTCCAGTAGAACATCAGTCAGATTCATTTGGTCAAATTCAGATCCAGAAATTCAAGGAAAATAATCTTTTATTTTTTTTAATCCAGAAAGTTGAATTTTTGGATCTGAATCTGTGGACACTGACAAAAAAAAATTGAAAATCAAAGTCATAAAATTGCAAATCAAGAAATTTCATATTTTAATTTCAATGAGGTGAATTTAGAGTAAATAAATTCAGATGCATGTTTGTTTAAAGTAAAATGCCCCAATGCTGTGAATTCAGTGGCATTCAACTATAAATATTATGTATTAAGGGGGTGTTAGAATTAAAATACGTATGTCTCTTATTTGCTTCCACACAACAGTAGCAGTGTTGGTGATGGACTGACAAACCACCTGCCAACCTACATGATGCATCCTTACAGGATTTCAAGTCTCTCACCAGACATCCCTCATACAAATCTGTTGTTAAGTCAAATCAACTTCCCTTAGTTCTTTCTTCACACTTGGCTTGATTAGATTAGAGCTCGGGATTTACTGGCACAAGCAGCCAACAGAGGACAGCCCTCCCTGCTGCTGAATCTAATTTCACATCACTTCCAGGTGTTAGAGTTATTACCTCAGCCTGTCTGTTTGACTGAGGATATGCAGAAGCCAGGAGAGGCAGGGGTGTGTTAAATGATTGGTTTCGGCTTGGTGTTTGGTTTGAGTGGATGGTGGTTTGCACTTTTTGATCAACAGTGTAGCTGAATAGGCCAATGCACCGGACAATACACAAGTTAAGTGTTTAAAATGCTTTAATCCTTTAGATACATTTGAACCACACCTGCTCGTTGAATCACAATGAGCCCCATTACAGATGGAGGAGCAGCACATGTCCCACACTGGAACAATGACTGGATTATTTTGTTTTAAGAAGCAGCTTTGATTTGCTGAAATCTCCATCAATTAAAGCATTAATCATGACTTATCAAAGGGAATTACAGTGCACAATTATTATTCTCCTTACAACTCACTTTGCAAAACAAAAGAGGTGATTGGACCTAATAAATCCTAACCATAATTAATCACCACTTTGCTGTTACTATCAGTGAAAAATCAAGGAAGTCCATCATTTTAATGCAAACATCTTTTAGAATGACAGTTTTAGAATAGAATAGTTCAACTTTATTGTCTGTCAACAGTGACAGAAATTCTTCTTTGACAAGGCTCAACAATACACATGATTCGCATTCAAAATACATTTGAAACAAATATAAAAAAGGACTGTTAAAACAGCAACCGATAAAAGCAGGTTAAAGTGCAGCGTCTATTTTAGATTGTTCAGGGTGCTTACTGCAGAAACAATGAACGATTTCTTGTAGATGTTTTTGTGGGCCAGTGGCACTTTGTCGTGTCTGCCTGACAGCAGTAACTGCAAGGTGTGGTGGAGGGGGTGAGAAGGGTCCTCAGTGATCAGGGTGGCTTTCCGGATCACTCAGCGGTTATGCAGTTTATCCTGAAGTTTATCCTAAAATCCGAATTACAATTGTTTCCTCTTACCTGTAGTGCTATTTATCAGTCTAGATTGTTCTGGTGTGAGTTGCAAAGTGTTGGAGGTATCGGCCTTAGAGAACTCGATGGCACTCAGCTTGTGGTGTTCAAAGTGCCAAAAAAAGGGAAAGAAAAACTCAACAGCAATGTCTCTTTCCAGAAATCATGACCCAGTTACTCAAGATAATCCACAGACCTTGTCATTAGCATTTTCATGTAGGAACTATTTTCTTGCTACTGAACTACACCCTTCAACCATATCACTGCACAGAAGGAAGAGTGCATCTACTCATTGATAAGAGGCTTGTGCCCATGTCTGCGCTAGATATAAACATTAATGGCGTCTTCCTCGGTTGAGCTGTAACGTTAGCTAGCTCAGTGGTGCTAGCAGTAGATACATGCTCTCTTTCTGAGCGATAATACAGTTGGAGAGTGTACTTCGATAGAAAGTAGGGATGCATGATATTGGATTTTTTGCTGATATCCGATATGCCAATGTATAACAAATTACTTGGCCGATAACCGATACTGATATGGATACATCAGCAGCCGATATCTCCAACACTCGGCATCTCACACTAAAACTATCTAGATTGACAAAGAGCACAATTTAGTTGACATTAATTTCAGTATAAATGCTTCTGGCACATTAATTTGTGTGTTGTCATATTGGTGTGATTTTAGCATAATTTCCACTAATGATAAGTTGTCTGCTACAGCTATGCTAATCTTTCTGTGTTCTCTACATTAGGTTTGACGTACAGACAGAGGCGCTGGATTGCGACCTTTGACCTCCACGCCCTGCTGGCTGACAAACAGATCCAGGCAGCAGAGCTGAGGATCAGGCTCCCTCGGACACCGAGTGCTTCCAACATCACCGTGGAGGTCTATCACCAGCACGGCCAGGCATGCCATGTGCACAAGAGCTGCCAGGAGCAGCAGCTGGTGGGGCTGCTCACTGAATCATCGCTGGTCACATCATCACAGAACTGGAAAGTGTTCAACATGACAAAACCTCTCTCGAGCTGGCTCAGACAAAAATCGGTGACGGCCAGAATTCGATACAAAAGAGTGTCGAGAAGACGAGGGGCGGTAAAGACAAAGAGTGGCCTGTCGCTTCCCGATCAGCCTGTTCACGTAGTGAGCCCGAGAGGAGAGCAGGACATGAGGGACCGGGCCTTGTTGGTCATCTTCTCACAAACTGGCTCCGATGAGAACTCAAAGGTCAAAGCGAGCTTACTCCACACAGCTGAACAATCCAAGTTCTTGTCCCCTGCTGAAATCAAAAAGGCCCGCTGGCCGAAGAGGCGCAGGAGCAAACGGGGCCAGAAAGAACAAACTGTGAGAAGCCCGCAGGCGTCCAAAAAAGGGAATGAAAAATCTCTCTGTCGCAGAGTCGACTTGCAGATAGACTTTAATCAAATTGGCTGGGGGTCCTGGATCATCTTCCCTAAAAAATATAACGCTTTCCGCTGCGAAGGCTCCTGCCCCAGTCCCCTGGGAGAAGACCTGAATCCAACAAATCATGCTTACATGCAGGTGAGTGGTGCGGATTCTCCATCTATGACTGTTCTATTGTTAAAATGACTCATTATTGTTGACTCAGTAGATTCACATCGGGGTGGCTGCTTGTGTTGAAACTTTTGCTCCCATCTGGGACATAAAATGGGGGCATCCAAAAATTATCCCTACATGACTTACAGATTATAGTGAACTAGTTTCACTGTTTAGAAGAGAAGGGTGTAGCTGCAGAGCTCCAGGCCCGGGTCCAGCTCCTCTATCAGACCCATTATGGTCCCGAGCTCGGAGAGGGAAGTCTGAAATTGTGTACGCCAACCAGAGACAATCATCAGGATACGATAGCATGTGTTAATTAGTTTGAGTAAGCCACACGCCTTCCATCATTAACTCCAAGTTTAACAATACAAGCTAATATTTCAATATAACTGTAATGTTTAAGGCTAGGAAACATAACGTTAAGCAGCAATTAACTTGTCCTAACCTAATGAGTTATCTAACGTTAGCTAACTAAGCTAATGTTGTTAGCAAACTTTTGCTGTGTCTCAAATCGCGTACTTCTGTTAGTACACTTCCATGTAGTATACTTTGTGCACTATGTACTTATTGGCGTATTGCGCAAATTTCGACAGGGTAGTGTTTTCTCAAACCAAACACGGCCGTTGTGCACTTACGGGAAATGACAACTGCAAATTAGCTAGTTAGCAAATTAGCATTAGCATTCGTGTTATTGTTCGCGGTACCAAATCATTAGACTGCTAAATTAACCCAATAAACATACTACTGGCTTATACCCGACAACAGTATAGTGGTGCTTAGTGCCAAAAACACATGTATTTGTACAATTCAGCGACGTTCATGGTCGGACAGTCCTCTGCCGCCATTTCCAGTTTGAAAAGTGATCCCTCCCCTTCTGCTACATAGCCAAGATGGCGACCATTGAGGGCGAGAAGTGTCCATAGTTCCACACTCAACTTCTTGACCATTTTGAGTGCACCATCCGGGTACTCATAGTGCACTGCATTTTTTCATACTTCTCAGTGTGAACGCACTTATGCACTCAAAATATTAAGTGTAAGTACAGAGGTACGCGATTTGAGACACAGCATAACTTTCATGTGAGCTGAAATGATGTTAAGTTGCCTTAAATATGAGGTTGTATAGTTTACCTTGGGGTTATTGGTCTTGGCGATAAAAATGGGTCCCAGCGCTGGAGGTTGGAGCTCTACAGCATGACCTTGTTGGTTTGGAAGGTCATATTTTAACATTTGCAGTAAATATGACTTGACATGGCTGCAGCATAATGCGTGAAACTACAGAGGGAAACAAGACTATAAAAATGAAAGATATGCAACTGCAAAACCAACAATGTTGCCGAGTGAAAGAAAAAACAACAGTACAGTGATTAACCAGCAACCATTTTAATAATGAATTCATCATTTTAGTACAACATTTGCTTGTTACAACTTCTCACATGTAAAGATTTAATACTTTTCTTTGTCATATTTGACAGTAAGCTGAATATCTTTGGGTTGCAACTTTTAATTGAATAAAACAACTAATCTGACTTCATCCCCTTGGGACTGTGGGTAATTAAAACGGACATTTTATACATGTATTCCATAGACAAAGCAATTAATCAAGACAGGCTTTTGGTTTTGGAATGCTACCCCAAGATTTCATGTAGCTGCATCTGTCCATCCCAATGAAAAATTTGCGGGGGTGCCGCTGTTTGCAGGCCTATAAAAGAGATCCAAACAATGACAGCTGCTCTCACAAAACCCTCGCTGGCATAAACCTGAATAATTGCACTGATAAATTACAAAAAAGGAGTATTTTGAGACTGTAATTATCTCTCTAAATCCTGTGTTCTGTTTCTTCCTTTGCCAGAGTTTACTGAAACATTTCCACCCAGACAGAGTGGCAGCGCCCTGCTGTGCCCCGACCAAAATGAGCCCGTTAAGCATGCTGTACTACGAAAACGGCGAGATGCTCCTTCGACATCACGAAGACATGATTGTGGATGAATGTGGCTGCCAGTGACAGCTGCGACCACCTCCAACCATGACCTGTGCTGCTGAGCGGTGTTAACAGCATTAAAAAAAAAAATGCTGTACAGAAAAAACAAGACACTTAACCAGACGGAAAAAAGCTCTTTGATATTTGTCACTGTGCACTGTGAGATTGTAGCTGATCGATGTGCAGAGATAGGATTTTAATTTGTGATGTGAGCTCTGGTTTGTAAGGAGAACATTGTTATTTTAAGATGTGCTGAAATACAAACTCAACAATAGCATCCAGCCATCCAGCTGTGTGCAGATGTTACAATGCGATGTACAACTTTATTTCCCTTATTAATTTCATCAATGTAAACATGAAATGGCAATGTTGTTGAATATTCCAGCACTGTTTTTATTGTACATTACCATTTGTGTAACTGTAAATTAATGTATATTTATTGTAAATATTAAAAAGATTGTATTTATGTACATTTTGTGCATGGATTATGTATTTTGCCATGTTTTATTACCTATGCTGTACTGTACTTGTCTTGGCACGTGAGCATAAGAAAGTTATATAATGGCTGGCCTATACTTATACCTAAACATCACCTACTTAAAAGAGTATTATCAAAGATTTTTTTAAGTATTGGAACTGGATATCAAACCTTACCCTACCAACAGCTGGCATCAGTTGTCTTGTGAGATTTATAATCTTGTTCATTTATCGTTTAATCAAATATTTTCTGATTTAAGTAGTATCCGAGTATTTCATTTAGTCAGTTGTTGTTGTTGGGCTGCTTGTTTTTAGACATTTAGGTTTGGAAACCACAGAGAAATATATCTAATTCTTAAAGGTCCAGTGTATAGAATTTTGGGGCATCCATGGGCAAAAATGGGATATTATTTTCATAATATTTTTTTCATTAGTGTATAATCACCTGAAAATAACAATAGTGTTTTTACTTACCTTAGAATGAGCTGTTTATCTCTACATACCAAGCCTTTTCTTCAACAAAGTCTTCCATGTTGTCCTACAGTAGCCTTAAAGGGCCAAACCAATCACTGATTTTAAATAGGCCCATTCATATTTTTACACCAGCCACTGTAGTACTTCTACACGCTTGGTACATGTTAGAAGTTTGAGTTAGTTGCAATCTGCAACCTCACCACTAGATGCCACTAAATCCAACACATTAAGCCTTTAAAGTATAGAAAAGGGATCATTCTGGTATACCCAGGCCCCCAGGAAGTGCTTCTGGCTTCAAAGCCAATTAGACATAAGCTCCATTTACACCAAACACTTTCAGTATGGTACCTTTGGAACCAAAAGTAACCCTTCAGACCTGGTACCTAGACCCTAGTGTTTCCACTGCAAACAGTGCTCTTAAATGTGGGTTGGGTTGTTGTCACTCACTGCTCCATCCAGCACTCACTGTATTTCCTCCTTTATTAGTATGCACCTCGTTTATCGTCCACAGAGCGGGTTACACGCTAATGTTTTCAGAACAAAATAAAACAGGCTGCAGTGAGAGCCCCTCTCCATTGGATTTCGGGGGGGGGCTGATGGATTTGCGTCATCAACTCATACATTGAGCAACATAACAAGTAAACGCTCACCTTAAAAGTTGCCGGCAGTCGGCCCAGTGAATTATTTTTTCTCAGACTGCAGCTGCTCCAAGAGGCAGCAAAACATCCTTTCATTTTATAGTTACAGTTTACGAATATACGTAAAACTCTCCACGGTATGAACAGTGGTTACATGGGCCTCAAAACCAGCCACAACTCAGCCCTGAGCCCATAGCTGTGTGCTAGGTACCACGACAGAAGAGTGACCAAAAATGGAGTTGGTACGGAACGGTTCCATTGGTAACATCCACAACTTTTCACAGTGGAACTGGGAAAAAAAGCATACCGAACTTAACTATACCGTAAGTACTGTGGCTTAACAATGGAATCATAACTTCCTGGTCTGTCACGTGATGCTACTGGACCCAAAAAGACTTTCTGTCATAGACTTGCGTTGTGAAAGAGACATTTGTAAAGCAGTGGATACATGTTTTTGAGCATCACAATGATTAGCTTCACTATCTGCAATTGATCCATTTGGTCTGACAACATTTCGAATGTCGGAAGTAGATGCTCAATTGTTTAAGTCTCTAGTGTTCTTGCTGTATGGGCCCAGAGATACAGAAGATCCTGATAATTTTACATGTGGGAAGTCAAAGCTCTTTGGCTTCATGCATCACTGAGCAACTTTCATGGGACTGACCCATGAAACACTGTATCCAGTAGCAGTAGCTCAGTCCATAGGGGGACTTGGGTTGGGAACCGGAGGGTCGCCTGTCGAGTCCCCGTCTGGACCAAAATATGGAGCGCGGACTGGTAGCTGGAGAGGTGCCAGTTCACCTCCTGGGCACTGCCGAGGTGCCCTTGAGCAAGGCACCGAACCCCCCAACCGCTCGGGGCACCTCACCAAGGGCAGCCCCCTCACTCTGACATCTCTCCACTTTGTGCACGTATAGGTCCTGTTTGTGCATGTGTGTGTCTTTCGGACCTGTGTGTAATTGACAAGCAAGAGTGAAAACATTGAATTTCCCCTCAGGGGGATTAATAAAGTAAATAAACTTAACTTATAAACATCTCTCTTATACTTCCCTGGATACCCCAGTTTAAAAGCACAGCTTTCTCAGAGCTGCCTGGTTTGGTCATAACTCAGAAACTCAGTCAAAAAGACACCTTTCATCACTCAGATCACTGGCATATTTACCTGCAATGACTATGAGTGACCCAAAATAACTAACACACAAAAAGAGGTGGACTTTTCTGGTTTTAGAGTGTTTCAGTCACAGTGAGTCAACACTAAATGAAAATACAGCACAGTATGGGAGAGGAATATCCAGCAAATACTGTAAAGTGGCAGTTAGTTGTAACAATGGAAAACTATTCATCTGAGGCCAGAGAGCTCATTGTGTTCAGATCCTTTGAAAATACACTGACTAACCAGGAATTTGCCAGACTCATGACCATGACAGTGGTCAAACTGGGAATAGTTGACAAGGACCCAGAGGTAAGACAACATTTAAAATCCTAATGCAGATATGTTAATGGAGAAGGTTTAAATTCAAAGTATATTTGTAGAGATACTCAAAGCAGAGAAGCACAGCCTTAAAAAGGTACGTCCTTTTGTTTTTGTCATATCTTTTAAATGGCTCAGCCTCAACGCAGAAGATGTTAAAAAGCTGGACTCAGATATAAAACATGTGAATATGGTGATAAAATTAACATGTCGTCACCCAATATTCAGTAACAAAGTACATTTACTCAAGTACTGTACTTAAGTACAAATTTGAGGTACTTGTATTTTATTTGAGTAATTTCGTGCCATTGTATACTTGTACTCCACTGCATCTCAGAGGGAAATATTGTACTTTTTACCAAACTAGGCCTACATCCATCTAACAAAGTAGGATTTTTGCACATAAAACATACAGTTTTTAAAATATGATACTTTGTTATAGATTAAATTACCAAACAGTCTATACAAGTACCGCTGAAAACGATTAGTTGATTAATCAGTCAGTAGACTGACAAAAAAAAAAATGGTACCTATATCACTAATAATTTAGGTCTTTTTTTTGTGTGTGCAAAAAGACAAAATATCACAAATTAGAGGATTTGCTGCTTTGACTTTCAATTATTCAAATGTCAGAATTTAAAGTTAGTTAATTTTAATTTTTCTGCATTGAATATTTTACTTGTAATATTTTAGCTACTTTACAACGTAGGTTTTTGCACATAAAACATAAAAAGACTTTTTAAAATATGATGCTTTGTTATATATTAAAGTACCCAACAGTCTATACTAGTTTAGCTGAAAATATTAGTTGATTAATCTGTTAGTTGATTGACAAAAAAAAAAGGTAACTATATTACTAATAATTTAAGTCATTTTTGTACTAAAAGACAAAACATTGCAAAGGGAAGGATTTACTGCTTTGACTTTTAATTATTCAAATGTCAAAATTTAAGATAATTTTAAGTTAATTTCAATTTTTCAGATTTTTCTGCATTGAATATTTTACTTGCAATACTTTAGCTCCTTTACAACATAGGCTGTTTGCACATAAAACATATAAAGAGTTTTTAAAATATTATGTTTTGTTATAGATTAAATCACCAAACAATCGATACTAGTGTAGCTGAAAATGATTAGTTGATTAATCAGTTAGTTGATTGACAAAAAAGTAATAATTTGCAAATATAGTGCTAATAATTTATGTATTTTTTTTGCAAAAACATAAAATATCACAAATGAGAGGATTTGCTGCTTTGAGACTTTAGATCATTTTAAGTTAATTTTATTTTTTCAGATTTTTCTGCACTGAATATTTTACTTGTAATATTTTCACAACAGGATTTTTGCACATAAAACATACAGATTTTTTTAAAAAAAAATGATGCTTTGTTATAAGTTACATAACCCAACAGTCTATACACGTACAGCTGAAAATGATTAGTTGATTAATCAGTAAGCTGACTGACAAAAAAACTAACTAATAATTTAAGTTTTGTGTGTGTGTGTGTAAAAAAACGGGTAAAAACACAAATTTGCTGCTTTTTCTTTTAGTTATTTAAATGTCCAAATTTTAGATAATTTTAAGTTGATTTTGTTTGTTTGGCATTGAATATTTTTACTTGTTATATTTAAAGTACATTTTCCTGATCATATGTACATACTTTTAGCTAAGTAACATTTTCATTGCAGGACTTAGAACAGAGTTGTAGTTTTACAGTGCGGTATCTGCACTTTAAGCTAACTTCCTCCACCATTGCCAATATTGGCCGACTGAAAAACATGATTATTAGTAGTAATAATAATTATAACAATTTAGTAGGTGACATTATTTCCTTTTAAGGCTTAATATTTTGTCAATAAAGTTGAACTACCTGTCTGCAACATGAGAGCGCAGGTCTGACACTCATGAATTCACATACTTCCTAACCGGCTGTTAGCTAGCAATGTTAGCTAGTAGCCTAGCGTGTTCCTTATTTTCTAGCTGTCGCTTAGCAACAGCGACTTTTACAAAGTTAGTTTTAACGTAACGTTACGTCGAGGTGTCGCTAATGTTATAGCTGTAATGAGCAGGACAGCATTCAGGTGAAGAGCCTCCCCCGGGGCTAAAAATACACACTCACCAAATTAGACTGTGGCTGAGCTGCTGTAGCTAACGTTAGCTAAGCGAGGCAGCTGCCAGGCTCTGTAACAGTAGCTTCCAGGTTAGGTAAGTGGCTCCCTGGTGTGGTTTTAATGAAACTGTAATCAGATAATGGCTGTGTGTAGCTGAACAGGCTGTCTTTGTGTTAGCCTGGTAATGTAGGGACTGTGGTGGGTTGTTTTATTTGACTCCTGCGTAGAGAAAAGTAATCTGTTGTACTGACTCAGGTCCAGTGTGAATGGTTGGCATTACCCAGCCCTTCATTGTTTTAAATGTTAAGTTAACCAATAGTAACAAACATGAAGAGCCATTTTATGTATTGGTGTTTAAGTTAGTAAAGATTTTTAACGTTTGGGAGACTCTCTGTCTTCATTACATTTGTATAACGACTGCAGTGACTTGCAGATTTGTCATTCATTATTAAGGATTTAACTTGTATTCAATGGGAAAAGAAAAAAAAAACAACAACTTGTATTCAATGGTGGGAACTTTGTACATTCACTCAAGTACTTTAGATAACTTGAGTATTTTCCATTTTATGCGCCTTCCTATTTGTACTTTACTACAGTTTGAATGCAGATACTGTGCTTTTACTCCATTACATCCATTTAGTTTCTAGTTACTTTGCAGACTACATTATGATAGGACACCCAGGAGTACATAGGGTTGCAATGGTATGAGATTTTCACAATAACTATAACCATCTTTAGAAAATATCACAGTTTCACAGTATCATGGTAATACAGAATTTATATTATCAGTCAGTATGACTCTTAAAGGAATTACAATGGAAGGGTTATTGTCAGTTGAACAAATGTTTATTACTATAATTGAAACTTGAAACCATTTTGCTAATCGAGAAATACCATTTTGTTTTTTGTCACAGACTAAGATACATACACAAGGAGATAAAAGGTCCTTAAAAAGTCTTGAAATGTCTTAAGTTGTTGTCTTAAATTGTCTTAAATTAAGATTCAATGGGTCTTAAATGTTTTCGGTCACATTACCACAAAAATTTCTCCAGCCTGACAGACCCATTGACTGTTTACAATCAATGGACAGACCGAAGAATTGAAAGAATAAATAGCATTTATGACAGTGATGGGATTTTGTTTTCTTATAAACATGAAACACATTAAATTCAAACTTACCAAATTGTTGTCATTTTTCCTTACTGTTCATTTTGAACTGACATCAGGGTGTTTGCTTAGTTTCCATTGCAGGATTGGGCTTAAATATGATATAAGGTGGTATTAAAATGGTCTTAAAAAGTCTTAAATTTAACTATTTATAACTGTAGACACCCTGTACAACCCCAACTTAATGTTGGCTCAAAGTGGCAAATGTGTTAACTGCATGATACATGGATACATTTCTAATAATATACTGTTATTAGTTGCTGTAATTATTATTTGGCTGTTATACGTCTCATGTATAAAGTATGTCTAAGTGTAATGTGTTTTTCAGGAGCAGTTAAAACAGAAAAAATGGCTGAGGCAGTTGCAAACGTGGCCCGGAGGGTTAATGCGACCGTCGAGGATGGGAAAGACACATTGGGTAAGACTCCCGTCACGTATCTTTCTGTCTGTCTCTCACTCACTCACTCTGCTGTTTGAATGAATAGCTTTGATTTAATATTGTGGTTGATGCTATTACAGATTTCCACCAGCAGGTGGTGACAGAGGCTTTCATTTGTCTGCTGAAATAGCTTTAAATCTCAGAGTTGGTGTTATTTGTAGATATTTAACATTCCCCTGCTGTGTTAATACTTCATGATCTCATAATCCTGTTCCTCTTCTTCTCCTCTGCAGACTTGTCAAACTGCAAGCTCATTTCCTTCCCAGACGGTGTGTTCAAGGTCCTGAGGAGTGTCTCAGAAAACATCCGTATTATCACACTGGCTGACAATGAGATGAAGGCCATAACCAGCAAGTTCTTTTCAACCTTCACTCAGCTGAGAGGTAGTAGATAACAACACTGCAGATATTTGAGTCATGGTTTCAATCTTGAGGAAAAGATGTTGTATGTTGTTACCCTCACAAATGTTGACTGAGTGTCTACAGGCTGCAACAGGTGAACAGAGAAGCAACCCCTCAATTAATTTCTGTGTTGAAATATTACATATGTGTTTCAGAGCTGGACCTGCGAGGAAACGTTCTCACCAAGCTGCCTGACACTGTGGGAGAAATGGAGCATTTGACCTGCATCAATCTGGCATACAACAACTTCTCCGTCTTCCCTGATAAGCTCACTGAAATAGCCACACTGGAGAGAATTAACCTGGAGGGGAACAGCATCACCGGTAATTCTAATTATATATTAAAGGGATAGTTCAGATGTTTTGAAGTGGGGTTGTACAAGATACTTAACTATAGTCAGTGTATGTTTAACCCAAACAATGTGTCATGTGACTGCAGTTGGTTCGGATCGAGGTCGGAACACGTTCTCACCACAAACGAACCGCACCAGAGTTTGTATGTAACTGGACCGAGACCACCTCTTCAAGAAGGTCTCGGTCTGGTTGTTTTGGTGCACACCTGAGTGCGACTGCTGTGTTCACACCTGCCCAAACGAACCGCACTTAGGGGGCAAACGAACTTGAGTTTGACTGAACCAAACCAAACAGGGCAGGTGTGAAAGCACCCTTAGACAGTTCTTTCCAACAAGGAGCTGAAGCCATTATATTGCGAGTTGGAGTGGAAATATCAATATGTCAGCAAATGGGATGTCGGAAAAAAATCCAATATCTTGCATCCCCAGTGATTTCTTTTTTAAGTGGCTTAAGGATGTTTTCCAGCTGCCCCTGTCCACAGCAGTGCATTACCGAGCTTTCATGCCAGTACTCCTGCCTAGTCTCCAAAACTGGGGCGTGCCAACCGCCATCTACTGTATGTAATACACTGACTCTGGATAAGTACCTCATACAACCCAGCGTCAAGAAATCCAAAGTACTGCCTTAGAGGTTGTATATTCTTACATGGCTTGGTTTGAGCTGATATTTACTTTGTTTTTTTATCTTGTCCCACAGAAATACCAGTGGAGAAGCTGTCAGGCATGCCAGCACTGAAGTGGCTGAACGTGAAGTCGAACCCTTTGGACTCAAACACTCAGTCTGCTCTGCAATCTCCCCACAACTTTGAAACAGAGTCCTAAAACAAGTTGTGTATTTTATTCACAGAACTGCATGCTGCGTGCCTTTAACTACTTCAGCTGGATGCTTTGGTGTGCCTGAGATATGAGGAAACACAATACTTGAAGATATAACTTAAGATATCACAATGGGTTTACAGGAGAAAAAAAGGTGTGCAATCAAATTTGGTGTCCTTACTTAAGTTAATCAGTCCTGCTGGCAACCAACCTGTGGCCTTTACTTTGTTCTCTTTGTATGAACTACACAAAGCTGAAGTTGGTGTTTGGAGATGAGCTCAATTCTTTTACACTGTCTGATATGGTTTTGTCTCCATCGAGACAAAAGTCATTAATAGACTTATTTATTATTTTTTATAGTATATAAGGAAGTTTTTTCAATTAAAGAGTATGGGTTGGAAACTATGCAGTCTCATGTCATTATTTTTTCACTGGGTGACGGATTAATTGCTGAGATGGTGTTTGATTAATTTTGTTAGACAACACAGGATGACAACACACACCTATTCTTGAGAACTGGGACAAATTATATCCTGCAAAAAATAACATACTTAAAAACACACTAATTCTGTTTCTGGGGTGAAACTTTACTTTTAAAAGATGTTAGGTATATATAAAATCCAAATGATTTATAAAATATTTTGATCTGCTTTCATTTTTTAACTTCTAAACCTATCCAGAATTCACAACTTAAATTAAAAAATGTGTTAAAAGCCTTAAAAATCTATAATTGACAGTATGTTCTGCTATAGTCATCATTGTTTTGAAATATATTTTTGTGAAAATGTTGGCCCTTTAAAGATGTGCCCCAGATTTGTCAAGTTCATCAGATTTCCACAAAAACATAATTGAATCAGGCATAAAAGAGGTTAGCTGTAACACAAGGACTCAAGTCTCACTTCCTGGTTTCCAAAAAGGCAGGAATGCTTCTCAAGTATCGGTAAAATTTCTATTTTATTTACAAATTCATTAAGTAATAGGCTATCAGAAGGGTCTCAACCATAACAGGTCAACTCTGTAGCTGTCCTAAATCAAAACTAAGTAAACATTTGTGTTTAAAATTGAGTATTTTAATTAACATCAAGCAAACTCTTAGCAAATTTGAAAAATAAAATGGCTGCTCACTACGACTGCTGTGAAATTAATAAATATATAACTTTTTGTCAACTCTGTAAGACGTCAATTCCATCAGATCTTACCTCTGACATCTATCATGTATGCTGTTCAAGAAAAAAAATTAAGTCAGTGGGAGGCTGGCCCATCACAAAGTTAATAGACAAGACTTGGATCTTTTAAAGTCAATTTTCACAGCCTAGAGTAAAATTAAAAACACAAAAAAGAAAAGGCTGTTACATTTAGGACTGCAGCTAACAATTATTTCTATGGAAGACAACAACGTCCGTATTTGAACTGTCAGATTAGTCATAACTGAAGAAGCCATCTTCAAGAACTCAAGCAAGTCCACGTGCCTATGATATGGATGACTGAGAATCTTCACCGACATCTTCAATCAAGGTTCAGTCATGAATCCTCCCTGACGGTCACAACAGTGATCTTGAAGGCTGAAATCAGATGGAATCAAATGAACTAGATGCTCATTTTCAAGTTCTCCAATTATCCCATGATCTTGAGAAAACAAAGATGATAAATCATATGTTATCTTGACAAGTCGACCTTTGGTTTTCTCGAGAACCAACATCAATTAACCTGTTGTCACGAGAAAATGAGCTTCGTTATCTCAAGATATTGAAATAATTAACCCGCGAACATCGAGATAACAACATTGAACAATAATTTCCACCACGGCTGTTCTTGGCTTCCATAATTTCCGATAAGATGATGTCTTCGAAATACTTTGTTTTGTCAGACCAACAGGCCAAGACCCAGAATGCGAAACAAAAAAAGAGCAGCTCATCATCACATCTGAGAAGCTGGAACCAGTGACTGCGATGTGTTTTCCTGAGTTTGACCTTCAGGGTACTGAACAGAGATCTGAATCTGAATTGGAAAGACAAGCAAAATATTCTGAAACTATCTTATCACTAGTTTCAAGCTCGAGGCACCACCGAGACTTGATTTAGCGAGGTTACAGAGAAAGTACACACAGCAGCATAAACACTGATCAAGCTCCTAAACCCTCCATCTGTAACCAAGGCTGCAGGTGACAGAGACTGATCCACAGTATTAAAAGTATTTCGGTTGCTCAGGCTTTTCAGGAATTCTTTAAATAGCAACACCGCTGAGTCTGGATCGCCTATAAGCTGATGTCAACCACAGAGGAGCATATAAAGGGACGCAGCAGTATGATATGTGAGGGATTCACGCATGAGCACATCCATTTTCTCTGCAAAGAGTTTTTAAATGGTCTATTTTATGCGAAGGTAGGATGCCAGACTCTTGATGTCTTCTGGCCAAGAGAAATATTTAGGAAGGCGGCAGGCTTACAGCGTCAGGTGACTGCTCTGCTGCCCAGGCTGTGACCTTGTATTGTGCATCAAGCTGCTCTCTGACTGATGGTGCTGATCATCTATAAACCAGAGGAAACTACAGTCATTTTATTTTTGTTCCTGTTACACTGTTAGTGTACAGATGTATATATCTGGCTCTCCGTCAGTAGTTATGTTCACTGTACAATTTCTCCACATAAACAGCTCATTGTTAATAATTTCGACATGATCGAATAAATGCTACATTTACACTATATTACTACTAATAAAATGTATTTGGTACAGCACCTATCACAGAAATGATGTTCAGAAAGTGCTTCACAAATCACAATCAAACAATTAAACAATAAAACGCCCAAACAATTAAAAAAAAGGCAATATCCTCCTGAGATCCTGTGTCCTCATATGAGGACATCACATTTTGGGTTTACTTAAACTTATACTTCATTCTATTTAACTTAGACCTGTTGTCCTCATTTGTGGACACTTTTTTGCTCTATCTAGTGGTAGTAAAAGCACGATACAGTAATCCATGTAAACACAAGATGGCAGCCATCTCTGCCAAGTCTGCGACACAAAAGTGGACAAGGTCCAAAATCTCATCACATTTTATGGTTGAAACTTGTTTATTTATGATTAATAATGTTTTTAGTTTGATATGGCAACAAATTTGACCAATTTTAGCAACAGTAACAAGATAAGAATACAAGATAGTAAGTACTCAATTGAGGACATTGGGACTTTATTGATGTCTTGTTTCAAGACATTGGGACTTGATTATTGTCTCGTTTGAGGACACTGGGGCTTTATTATAAGGAGTTGTTGTTGACATCCAGTCCTCGATGGCAATCAAACAGTTTTGAAGAACAGCAAGTTTGTCGGTGCTAACAGGCTTAAACTACACATACAGTTGAACGTCGTCAGCATAATAGTGAATACGATATACCGGATGTATAATAATATAGGACATAATATAGGCCTAAGACAGAGCCCTGAGGCACACCACAGGAAAGAGCAACAGTATGAGAGCTGAAAGAACCAAGAGACACAGAGAAACTTCTATCTGAAAGGTAGGGGCAAAACAAGTCAAGTGCACTCCCAGAGACACCCCCTACTGTCTGAGCCTGTCAATCATAATACTTTGATCCACAGTATTGAAAGCTGTGCTAAGATCCAACAACGCCAGAACTCTGGTGCGGATCATTTGTGGTGAGAATGTGTTCCGACTTCGATCTGAACCAACTGCAGTCACATGACACATTGTTTGGGTTAAACATGAGCATGTTACAGTCCTGGAGGATTATTAATGTGCGCCTCCTCCTGTACTGCCTTAATATGCACATTCAGCACATCCAATGCATCAAAACATTGTTTTCTAGTTGGAGCCGTGCCTCGTTTTCAAACTGTATGGTTTGACTAAAATGAGCAATGACAGCAATATAGTCCACGATGACCAGCGCTAAAATCAACCTGCGTAGTTGTCCCTCCATTGTGACGTTAGAAAGTGTCACATTTATCTTGCAAGTGTACTCTTCTTCAACGTTTTGTTTTACTTCCGCTTGTAAATGCTGCCGTGAGAACAGGCAATTATGCAACTTTGTAACAAAATAAGTCCCGACTCAGACCAAAGCAAGACAACTCTAGGTCTGAAAGCACCCAAGGTCATCTGAGACTCTATATTATATCATCAGGTTTTGTATAAATGGGTCCCATATAATACAAAAACAGACAAAATTCTTTTGTACAAAAGCTCAAAATGGAAGCCTGCAGTCATAGATTCACAAATGGTACTTGGTTACAGTATTATTCAGCGTTTGTAACATGACAAGTGCAATAAAATGCCATTCATTACCATCAAAATACCTGAAGGAAGGATGAATTTCAAGCCACATAATTCTATACATAATGTTTCTAAAAATAGGCCCGTGAATGTGTTATCAAATAGTCAAGAAGTCACAACGCGGGCACGCCACCTAATCCTGCCTCGTTAATTGGTTTACAGCTAACGCCAGTCAGCTCCATCTGTTTATGTCTGAAAAGAGCTCTGGAGAGCCACAGCTTACCGGGAAAACAAATCACATGCAAACTTCACAGCCATGTTGCAGAATGCATGTGGCAGCCATGGAGAGGGATTAGCTGTTGTTTGCTATTCTGGGCAATTCTGCTTGTTTCTGTTTGTTCACGCTTGTAAGGTACAGATGCCAATGATGGATGTGATCTGAATTCACAGAGGGACATACAGGAGGCAGCTCTGTCATCTGGCCTTCACACTTCCTGTTGTCACATGCATGTGGCTGTCAGGTCGCTTGGCTTAAGCAGTGCGCATGCCTGCTCCCTCTGTTTCAATGACTGCCTGTCAGTCAGGAGCTTCTTAGTCCTGCTGGATTAGTGCACAGACCACAGTGGGAGAGTGTGACAGCAACAATAGACATGAGCGTGACCATCGAGGAGAGGGGCAGGCCCAACACCCTGGACTACAGGGTGTTTTTCAGTAAGTGCAGCTCTTTGAATCAACTGTGTGTGAAAGGGGAACATTAGTGTTTATGTGCTCGTTAACTTGTGGCTATGTAGCAACTGTAATAGCTGTGCTATCAAGTTATCGTAGAGCTTTGTGAAGGAATCTCACACTTTGTAGTTCCTCATTGTGATAAATCAAAAAACACAGAGTTAAAATTGCATTACTCCTCTTCATAGAAAACTCTGAGGGCAAATACATCTCTCCGTTCCATGACATACCCATCTACGCAAATGAAGCAGAGGTGAGCATCATGTGTCACACTTAATACTGCATGTTTTGTCTGTAAAAAGTAGAGCTGTATTTGTAACTTTTTTATTTGCTGGTGCTGTACTATTACAGTATGTACATGCTCATTCAAATCTTGCAAATCAATAGTTGCCTACCTACTATCTGATGTTTCAAAAGTGTAAATATGATGTCCAGCTGACCAAAACTCTACTCAAAGCGTTAATCTTTTTATTGATTTTATCTGCAGTGGTGGACAGATGCTTAACCCTGTAACACCCGAGGGCCAAACATGAGTGCACTGTCAGTGTGCGTCCTTAACTGACCTTTCGTAACTGTAAGACGACAGCAGTGGGCCAGTGGTGAAAAAAGGCCATTGTTTGCCTGTCATAGATCTAGAGCAGAGGTCCTCAACGTTCTTCTTAGGTCAAAAGAAGACTGAGCAGGGACCCCCTACTACATGTATTGTAGAAAACTGACTTTGGGTCTTTGCTCATTTGCACCTGCCTGTAGCTGCTAAATCACCCGAGGCCTGTACTGAGAAGCAGGATTTGGGGTTAGCGAGGTAACTTCAGGGTTAACTCTGGGTTTTCAGTACTAGGAAGCTGGTTCTGTTTTTACCGGGATAAATCACCGTGGTAACTTATGCAGAACAGCTAACCTGCTCCGAAGCAGGTTAACTTCAGAGTATCGGATCAACAGCCCGACCTCTGACCAATCAGATCACTGGAGAAAAGAGTATCCATGGATAAATGTTCGGAGTTAAAAAAAGAGGAGCCTATGTGTTGTTATAGGTCAGTAGTCATTTCATTGTTCCAAGGCTCTATTTCCACAGGTTATAAAACAGAGCTTCTAAGAAATTGCGAGATTGTTTACAAACACTTGATTTTAGCACTATTTGAAATTATTGAATTAAGTTGTTTTTTTTAATCTGCAGTGAAAGCGCTGCTACTTTTACACTCTGATTCCATCACTGCAGCTCACAATACCATAATAATCCACACACTGTTAACTGGCTCTCGTTTTTATACATGCAACATTTGGGTCAGATAGACCTCATCAGTCATTAACCAGGCTGCTTTTCCACCCTTTACTCTGGTGGCAGAAACAGTCTGGTGTTACTTTAGTGTTTAATGTGACATATTTAGAGTAGTTTCATCATCATCCAACTAAATAGCAAAAAATACTCTGTAATAATGTCACATGGAGCCTAGTGATACCTACAAGTAATTTGAGGATAGTATTTACAATGTTTCTACATTTTCCGTTAAAAGATTAAGAGTATTGTTTACATCCAACGTCTCTTTCGGCACCGTTTCATTTCATATGATATAAAGTAACCTACTTCATTCATGGTTCTGATGATGTCGCTCGTAATAACACCCTTGCCTCTTTCACATGAACATGCTCGTGCCTGGATAGGAAAACCCAGAGTTGACTGAATTAGTTGAGAACCAACTTTGTAGTTCTGGTTATCCAGACGGCCGGTAATAGGGTTAGTCAAACCAGATAATGAAAAGATATCCTGGGTAAGTTGAACCAGCTTCATAGTCCAGACCTTAAGAGTTGTAGCATGGCTATGTACATTAGCCTCGCTCTCTGCACTTTCGCTAGTTGTTTCTGAGGTGGACGGTGTGTCAGAGCCTCTTGCTCAAAACATTACAGAAATACTCATTAGGGCTCACAAGAATGTCTGTACACTTGGAATAATAATGCAGCCGATACACCAATAGTTTCAATAGTACATAACTGTTAGCTATAGCTCACCTCACTGTTATGTATAAGTGCAATGATATAGTGTTAGCTAGCTCACATGACATGGGTGACAGCCTATCATCATGGTTGTGTACTGTAAATGCAATGGGTTTTTTGTTTGTTGTATAGGCCAATTTATCTTTGCTAATAATACATTGGATTTTGTGGAAAAAAAAACGAACTTAAATTATCAAACAATAATCTGACGGCCCCCTGCAGTAGCTGCGTGGACCCTCTGGGTGTCGCGGACCCCCTGTTGAAGACCCAGGTTTTAGAGTGTTATATTAGCAATCCGGTATTTTTTCCATTCCTTTCAACATCGGCTCAAGCTCAGGGTTTGTATAGATATGGCGCTGCAAAGCTTAGGCCGGTCTTTTAATCAGCTATCAGTCACTGTTACGTAGGTCTGACATAACTAAGTTTCGTATAAATATATTTAAAAACAGGAAATACAATTCATCCTTGGCTTAACAAAAGTGTATTTCTGATCATCTTGCAGAATATATTTCACGCCGTTGTGGAGGTCCCAAGATGGACGAATGCAAAAATGGAGGTATATATACATATATTTACAAATTATCACTGTATTCATTTATTATGTCAATGCATGGTCCCTCCTGATACTCAGATCATACATTGGAAATGTTTCAATAGTTTTAATAGTAACTGACTGTACTTGTTAAAGTGCATATGGTCATAGAGCTATGTTTAATCTCAAGATTTGATCCCTACATTATCAAATCATAATAATAATAATAATAAAAAATAGCCGCCCTGTAATGTTTCAGTTGAAGTTGATGTGACTGTCTGTTGATCAGATTGCCACCAAAGATCCTCTCAATCCACTGAAACAAGATGTGAAGAAAGGGAATCTTCGTTACGTAGCCAATGTGTTTCCTCACAAAGGCTACATCTGGAACTATGGAGCTATTCCACAGGTACGATTTATATTCAAACAACCGGTAACCAGACAGTGTCTCTGCTCCATCAAACATGAGCTTTCTGTTTTCACAGACGTGGGAAGACCCAAACCACAAGGACAGTGACACAGGCTGCTGTGGAGACAATGATCCTATTGATATATGTGACATAGGGAATAAGGTACGACTCCAGTGAGGTGCTTTGAAGAGACTACCAGATTTAAGTTCAACGGTTTGCAGCTTTTCCAAAAATGTGTCTTTGGTTCTCAGGTGTGCTCTCGAGGGGAAATAATCAAAGTGAAGGTGTTGGGAACTCTGGCTTTGATCGATGAGGGTGAAACAGACTGGAAGGTCATTGTGATCAATACTGAGGACCCTGAAGCCGCCGACTTTAACGGTATAAATAACCTGCAACAAAAGAGGAAGAAAATCGTCCATCACTTCCACCAGTTATTCTGGATTTTAGAGCTCTCCTTTACTGTTGATATGTTGCAGATATTGATGATGTAAGACGACTTAAACCTGGATACCTGGAGGCAACTGTTGACTGGTTCAAACGATACAAAGTCCCAGATGGGAAACCTGAAAACCAGTTTGCTTTCAACGGAGAGTTCAAGGACAGGGTACACCTTTTACACTAGTACTACAATATTTGTGCTTTATTTTTTAAAATGTTAGGACATGTTTTTAAACTTTAGACTATTGATTTGACTGATCTTTTTATTTTTAAAATGATTAAACAAAGAAATGAAAAGTATGGAAGTCCATCTCCACCAGTGTGATAAAAAAAGAGCCTATGAGTCCTTAAAATTAGACACTTCTCAAAATGACTTATGTATCTTAAAATAATGACATAGTATAAGAAAATAATGAGAAACTTTCTCAAACATGACTTAGAATTTGAAAATAATGAGAAACTTTATCAAAACATGACTTAGAATTTGAAAATAATGGGGAACTTTCTCAAAACATGACTTAATATCTCAAAAATAATGGGAAACTTTCTGAAAACATGACTTAATATCTGAAAATTATCAGAAACCTTCTCAAAATAATGACATAATATCTCCAAAATAATGGGAAACTTTATCAAAACATGACTTAATATCACAAAAATAATGGGAAACTTTCTCAAAACATGACTTAATATCACAAAAATAATGGGAAACTTTCTCAAAACATGACTTGGAATTTGAAAATAATGGGGAACTTTCTCAAAACATGACTTAATATCTCAAAAATAATGGGAAACTTTCTCAAAACATGACTTAATATCTGAAAATGATCAGAAACCTTCTCAAAATAATGACATAATATCTCCAAAATAATGGGAAACTTTCTGAAAACATGACTTAGAATTTGAAAATAATGGGAAGCTTTCTGAAAACATGACTTAGAATTTGACAATAATGGGAAGCTTTCTGAAAACATGACTTAGAATTTGAAAATAATGGGAAACTTTCTCAAAACATGACTTAGAATTTGAAAATAATGGGAAACTTTCAAACATGACTTAGAATTTGAAAATAATGGGAAACTTTCTCAAAACATGAATATCTGAAAAATTATCAGAAACCTTCTCAAAATAACATAATGACATAATATCTCAAAATAATGAGATACTTTCTTAAAATGTGACTTAATATCTCAAAATAATTCTCAAAATAATGACTTAGTATTTGAAAATAATTAGAAACTTTCTTAAAACATGACTTAATATCTCAAAATAATGAGAAACTTTCTTGAAATAATGACTTAGTATCTCAACATAATAAGAATAACAACTTTGTACTCTCTTATTATTTTGAGATACCAAGTCATTATTCTGAGAATGTTTCTTATTACCTGAGATACAAACGGATAATTTTGAAATAATTAAGATATTTTTTTCGAGAAAACTTTTCATTATAATAACTTAAAGGATTTTTTTGGTGGCAATGGGCTTCCACAAGAACAGGTTATATCAATGTAATGAAACATTTTCAAGGTGAAAATTAGAAATAAAATGTTTAGACTGCTTAATTTGTTTGTTAAGCAAATTTACTCTAGTTTTTACCCAATATATTGATACTTTCTTGGAGTAAAGAGATGAGAAAAATCTGTCATTTGGTTATTGTGACTTTTATTTTCCAGGACTTTGCCATTAAAACAGTGAAGAGCACCCACGAGTTTTGGAAGGCACTGATTTCTAAGAAGACTGATGCTGGCGAGTTAAACTGGTGAGGACTTACGCTCCATTACGCAGACAGTAAAGGCTATAAATGCTATTTGTGATCTTTCCTGCCATAACAAGCTTGAGATAAATATCAAGGATGCTGAGTTTGAGTCAGCTAAATCATAATCCTGCAGCTGCTCAGTTAATGAGCTGTTTAATACTTTTTTATTGTTGTAAATATTTGCCTCTCTGAAACTTTCTTTGTTTTATCTCTTACTTGAATCAGCATGAACACCAGTGTGTCAGACAGTCCGTTCTGCTGCTCCGCTGGGGACGCAGAGGCTGTGGTTAAGTCTGTAAGTCCATTTTTTACTATTAAATTCACATAACAGCTCAATCCCTACTTTAATGAGATTAGAAATGACAAACATAACAGTGTGCTGGATAACCTGGTGACACACAAAGCCCTCAGACAAAGAGAGAGGATCATTAGTGAAGCAGTTCACGCTAACTGATTCATTTGGCAACATCAGGTCATTGGTTTTCAGTTCAGACAGAAACCAGCATTTCATCTCTCTCACAAAATGCAAAACAGACCCCCGATATATCACAGCAGTTAATTAGTCCAAAACATCTCAGCAGCACATGTGTATTGCTCATTACCTCCCAGCTGCATTTATGAAGCCAAAATATCTCTTACAGGCGTGTGCTTTTGGAGACGAAGATCCCATTCCAAGCTCAGGTGGGTGTTTGCACATTTATCTGTTTTATCGCAGCTACTTTATGTTGCTACTTATGCAAATCACACATATACTCGATTATTTTTCAGTGGACAAATGGTTCTACTATGAGAAGTAAGAAGAAAAGCCTGAGCAGGAACCTTCATCCCTTCATTCGTCTGGTTTCAACACATCAGAGCAGCACATGAAGTGGACTGGATTTATATTTCATGTCACATTTACTCGCTTCTTTGTTCACACTTGAATGTCTGATGCTGTTGTGTGATTGTGGCACCATATTACATTTAAGTTACTGCATAGCAGCCTGATTTCAGGCTTGACAGAACATCACAATAAACCATGCTAAAAGCCAGGGTATTGATTTTATTGCCTCTTGTCGTTATCACATAAGGCTTGAGCCCCAGAGTATGGATCTCAAGTGTCTGCAGCCTTTGAAATACATACACTCATTTCTGTACAGTCTTCCATCCAATAATGCATGCGGACAATAGAATTAACTGCACTACTGCGTATGGGCAATTACAATAAATGATGTATTGTTCCTAAAATGTAATAGCTACTTAACAGTACAAATTACCGGTTATTAAAGTCCGTGGCTGTGAGAGGATGATCCCCATGGGGTGCTTCTGTAGGCTGCAATTAAACAATAGGCTCCAATAACCACTAGAGGCCTTCACAGTGTGGAGAGAAAATATGGTTACAACTGATAAAAGTGTTGTTTTATAGCTAGCAGGATAAAAACATGATCTGTTTTCCTGCTGAAATTACACCTGCTGTAACTACATGACAATTTATTTTAATTACTGCCTGATGCAACTGCTTTCAAAGGATAAAAGTGATGCATTTTAAAGGTTTGGTGTGGAAGGTTTAAGGGGATATATTGGCAGAAATGGAATATAATACAGTAAGTATGTTTTCTTTTGTGTATAATCACCTGAAAATAAGAATCCTTGTGTATTCGTTAACTTAGAACGAGCAGTTTATATCTGCTAAGGGAATGGATCCATGCCACAGATCGCCAGGTTGGTAAAAAACCTCCTGAGCGTCTGAATCAGAAATAAAGTGAGCACATATGTAGTTTTCAGAGACAACTCAGGAGCATGGGCTAATGGCCTGTCTGTGATGTGCCAAACAGGGTAACAAAAACTCCTGTTTATAACATTAAACTGCTTTAATCAGTGTTTTTACCAGTTTTAATCACCTGGTCTGTTTGTTTTGGAGAAGACGAGACCTCTGTGGATAATTCGGCAACAATGAACACTGAAGAAAATCTGGAAGAATTTCAGCTGGTTAAAATCTACAATCACCACCACTAGATGCCACTAAATCCCCCTAAATCTCACACACTGTTCCTTTAATGACCGAATGACATTTTTCTCTATAATGGAACGATTAATAACACAGGCTGGCCTGTAAGGGATAGTAAAAGTAAATTTATACACTTTAAAATAATTCACAGATATTACTGGACTCCAGCCAGATTTAAAAAGCTTGGTCTGATTGAATTGACTGAAGCGATGAGTGCTGGAAATGTAAAGTTTCTTAGGGTACTTTTCTACACCTCATGTGGGACTGTCCCCTGGTTTCCCCATTTTGGACCCGAGTGGTTGGGGTAATCGAAGTCTGGCTGGAACAGCCCTTGTCAAATACGGCATGTTTTTGCCTTCCTGGAGACAAATTTGTTCTGTTCTGGATTTTGTACCTGCAGACTACCATGTGAATGTTTTGTATATTTATGTTGCAGGATATTTTTGACAAATTTGAAAAATAAAAAAAATGTAATGACAAAAAAACATAATGGAACACTTAGAGAATACACATATGCCTGTTGTCGAGAAATTAAAGTAGGCTTGTACACTATCTCTCTGTGAAATGTAGTGAAGCAGAAATATAAAGCAGCATTAATGGAGGTATTAAAGTAAAGTACAAACGCCTTAAAGTTGTACTTAAGTAGGAATGAGTAAATGAGTAAATGTACTTAGTTATTTTTCATTTATGGTACTGACTGACACTTGACCTGCTATTAAGAAGCAGCTGCTGGTGTGCACTTCCTGTTCAGCAAAAAGTCTCATGAGGGCGCTAATGCACCACATTGAACACCAGCTGCGGAATTCTAACGCACGAAGAAGAAAAAGCGGAACTCTGATTGACTGTTTCCAAGGAGACCATTGATACTATTGAGTGCTGGACTGCTGGTCAGTACCGAGAGGTAAGTCAGCTAACGTTAAAGTTAGCGCACAGTTTCTATGTAAAGACACAGCTGAACATATTGTGCCGTTACCTCAGCCCATAGTGGGTTAGAGTGGAGTCGGTAGTCCGTTAAACGCTGCCCTGATGTACGAGACCAGACTCTAGAATGTACCAGAGGTTTAACGTTAAGCTAACATGCTAATGCTAACTAGCTAAAAAAAAACGTCATCTAACGTTACCGTTATGTCGGCTTGCTAGCACGCTGAAACAAGCCAAATACAACAGACACGACTACAACTTATTGTTGTGATAGTTTGAACATTACACTGTAGGCGAATGTAATTGTCATGTAACAATACAGCAGAAATGAGCGCTGTTAGATAAGAATGTAACGTTAGCTAAGTTAGCCGCCGATAACGGTGATCATGAACACAGGTGTGTGGAGGCGCTAGCTAAGTTCGAGCTACAGGATCTATCAAGTTCAGTGAAAATAACATTTTACTTACAGGTTAGCAGCCATCTGTTTGAGCTGTGTGTGCAGCTGTAGTGTCATGTGACATCTGTGTAGAGCAGGATGTGATAAACACCTGTGTGATGTGATGTAATGTAGCAACAGACCTTTATCACGGCAGACATGTTGACCTGTCATAGCAGAAGAAACACACAGGTGAAATAGATTTAGGATCAGCTCACCTACATGAATTAGATTAGAATAGGAGTCCTTTATTGTCATTTTTAAAATTGTATTTTTGTTTCATCAACATAACAGCTGTAATATCCAGAGTGGAATACCAAAATACAAAAACATGCATGAATAAAACTAAAATAAAACATAAAATGACAGTGCAAATACATGTATACATGGGCAGATGCACATTTCAGACATACATAAGAAGACTAAGCAGACAAAATAAATCAAAATGTAAACATAAGTACACACACACATTCATACAAATAGATGTACATCAGTCACAGTTGTCTATAGCCAATCTACATTGTAATTTGCTCTGAGTAAGAATCAACTGTTTTAGAGTTTCCATATATGTCAGAAATGATTGCCATGTCCTGTTAAATGTATCCGAAGAGCCACCCAGCATGCACCTTTTTTCCTCCAAGTGTAGAAAACTCAATGGACATGTGTGGGAGACGCCTCCTGCTTCCACTTCATAAGGCATCTAGCAATTAAGGAACCAAAAGCAATAGCATTCAAATAGTGTCTAGGAAGAGGTATGTTCTCGGGAACTACTCCGAAAAATTTGAGTCCAAAAACCACCAATTATCCAATTACAATGACATTTTTAAAAGCTACAGCTGTACACAGTGCAAGTTAAAAGGTACAAACAAGTGACAACCCAGGTAAAAACCTTCATCACATCACCAATAAATACAAATAAAATAAATAATAATCAATAGTAAGAGGCAGATGTTGTCACTTAATGTATGTAATGTCACCAAGACTAGGATTAAAGATTAGGACAGTTTATGGGAGTTTAGAGTTCTGATGGCCCAAGGAAAGAAACTGTTTATAAGTGTACAGGTTCCGCCTGTTGGATGGCAGTAAGGTGAACAGTGAGTAGCCAGGATGGGAGGGGTCCTGTATGATGTTCCTGGCAATGTAGAGGCATTGGGAGCAGGAGGTGTCCTCCAGGGAGGGCAGAGAGCAGCTGATTTTCTCTGCCATGTTTGTTGTTGTTTTAAATGTTATATCTGTGCTTTTCCTGCTTTGACAGGTTATCCTAGAAGAAATTTTTGCTGCTCACTTTAGTCTTCTCTTACTCTCCCCAGAAATAAAACAGCTTCTTATTTGGAGTTTATCAAATTCTGATCAGTTTCTCCTAACCCCCCTGAGGAGAAATAAGGAGCAAAAGCATGAATCAGCAGGAGTTCTTTTGCTGTGCTCAGAGGTTGCTCAACAGTGAAAACTGATAAAATACACAGACTTGACACTTAATTTTGGTCATTGAGACAAATTTCTGAAATTGTGCGGGCTAATATATAAGCTAATCAAGTTGTCTTTTGGATTTTAGCGTTATCTCAAGCTGATTATCTCAGACAAATAAAGATTACTGCAGCGACAGAGGAAAAAGAGCATTTTAATATCTTAAATTAAGATCTGGCTGAGGCGAGAGGAAGGCTATTCCTCAGGAGCTGAATTTAAGAAGTATGAGAAAATGGTCAACATCATACATGGTGTCATACAGAGCTCAGTTATGTCTAGGAGAAATAAACAAGACAAAAAAAGAGATTGTGAATTTTCCTTTCCTCTGGGATGATGTCTGCTTTTATTAAACACACTACTTGATGTATGTCCATCCAATTCTATGGCACAATTTTCTGCTTTAATTATGATGGATGTTTTTAATATTCTGTCCACCTTACTTACACATAAGTAGGAGCAAAAATATGCAGTGTCAAAGAAAGCATTTCTATTTTTCTGGCCACTTAGTGCAGTTGTATGTAACAGTAATCTGACTTCTTTCTTGTTTCAGTCAAAAGCCATCAAGATGTCATTTTTATTCGACTGGATCTACAGGGGGTTTAGTAGTGTTTTACAGTTCTTAGGTAAGTACTGTGTGCAGTTTTGCAACATTTTGAAAGGTAACAGGGAAAGTATTTCACTTTGAGGAATGGTACTTTTCATTGGTTAGGGTTGGTAGTATTGATATGTAAGAGGTCCAGGTTGGGCTTCATCAAAATAACCTTAAGTCATAAACTAATGCATAGTTTGGTGTATGAAACAGACCACAAAGTCATCTGTAACCACAGAGTATTCTTTCTGAAATGTAGTCACTGTAGTAGAAGTGTTAAGTACGCAGGTTTTTTCAGCTCAGGCATTAAGTAGGACTTGGATTATACTCTTGAACGTTGTGTCTCATTTCTGATACACTTGTGTAATATATCTCCCAGGTCTGTACAAAAAGTCTGGGAAGCTGGTTTTCCTGGGTCTGGACAACGCTGGTAAAACAACGCTCCTACACATGTTGAAAGATGACCGACTTGGCCAACACGTGCCGACCCTGCATCCAAGTAAGGAGAGATTCAGATAGTAGTGTGACATCCTGGGTTGACATGTGGTTGGTGTACAGAAAGTACAGCGTATTGCCAACTTTAAAGCTGAAAATTTCCAAGACATGTTTGGCTTTGTGTAGATGTGACTTTATACTTTTTGGGCAGATAGTCATCTGCGATATATGATGATATTCTGGCATCAGTGTGGTAATGATCTCCAACGAAGCTGTGTTTTTTATGGTGGTTTGAAAGTTATATAATGGCTGGTGTTTGTGTTTTTGTGAGTAGTAGAGTATTAAAGTTGTGTTTTAATGTGAGTTTATTGTTCAGAATATAAATACAGCATGAATGATTTCTTCTTTTATAATAATATTCCATCTGTTTGGGTATATTTTGGCATATTCTCCTCCTCAGTTACATAGACATAGTTATTCGATGACTTATGTAGATGACTGTTTCACTGTTTCTTTGTGCGGGTGAAAAATCACTTGTGAAAAATGAATGTTGTCATCTTTTTCCTCAAAGCATCTGAGGAGCTGTCAATTGGTGGGATGACATTTACTACATTTGATCTGGGAGGACACGTACAAGGTGAGATCTTTTGCCATTTTTGCCAATATTAATACACTATAGGAAGTTATTACTGCTTTACTGCTTTTTTGCTGTCTCAGATTTTGGTGAAATATCACATCATTAGGCAGGATGTGCAGTTCTCAGCCCAGTGTTCTGAAAGTAATTTAAGATTCAGCGTATTAGCTTGTAGATTTTTGTATTGTCACCTCACATCTGCATGGATGTGGTGTACATTATCAGGCTGTCTCATTCATCGCTCTTCGTAAATTTTGTGACGAAACAAAAAAATAGCTGGGATGAGAGAGCTGGCGCTGGGATAAATGGACGTATTTATTGTTGAGTTTGCGTTTTGTTCTGTCTTGTGTATTTGTTGTTGAGTTCTACGTATTTTAAAGGCCCATCCAGGGACAGGCAAATTAGCCTAGACTATAAAAGGGGCTTTCACACCTGCCCAGTTTGGTTCAGCTCAATCATACTCAAGTTCATTTGCACCCTAAGTACGGTTCGTTTCAGCAGGTGTGAACACAGCAATCACACTCAGGTGCGCATCAAAACAACAGGACCGAGACCTTCTTGAAGAGGTGGTCTCGGTCCGGTTACTAACAAACTCTGGTGCAGTTCGTTTGTGGTGAGAACGTGTTCCGACCTGGATCTGAACCAACTGCAGTCACATGACACATTGTTTGGGTTAAACATGAGCATGTTACAGTCCTGGAGGATTATTAATGTGCACCTCCTCCTGTACTGCCTTAATATGCACATTCAGCACATCCAATGCATCAAAACATTGTTTTCTAGTTGGAGCTGCGCCTCGTTTTCAAACTGTATGGTTTGAATAAAATGAACAATGACAGCAATATAGTCCACGATGAGCAGCGCTAAAATCAACCTGCGTAGTTGTCCCTCCATCGTGACATTAGAAAGTGTCACATTTTTTTTATTTTATTTTTTATATACTTTATTAATCCCCGAGGGGAAATTCAATTTTTCACTCTGTTGTCAATTACACACAGGTCCGAACACACACACGCACAAACTGGACCTAGGGGCACCTCGGCAGTGCCCAGGAGGTGAACTGGCACCTCTCCAGCTACCAGTCCACGCTCCATATTTTGGTCCGGATGGGGACTTGAACGGGCGACCCTCCGGTTCCCAACCCAAGTCCCTATGGACTGAGCTACTGCCGCCCCACAATTTATCTTGCAAGTAGGGATGGGCAGCACAAGCAAAAACACTATTCGAAAATCGTGGCAACTATTCGACAATTTTTCGAATAATCTCCTGCAGCTCCGAAGCATAATTATATTTTTAGAGATTTCAAATCAGCTCTGATGGAGCTAATAAACCTAAAATATTGAACACATTTGAATGGAAATTTAAAGGCAGGAAGTTGTGTCAGTGCTGCTGGGAATTATTTTGAAGAAAGAAAGCACTGCCCCAGTAGATCATGCGATGGATGTAGAGGTTAATTTTACAATAATTAACACAGTATTTAATGTGATGGTAAAATGGTGAAGTCATATTGGCCTTGTAGAGTCAAATCAAGTATCCTGTAGCTGAGCAGAGCATTCACAATTGCATTAAATAAATTAGGACAGCTAATTAACAAAGTGTTTCCTCTTTGTCAATAGCTCGAAGAGTGTGGAAGAACTACCTCCCGGCTGTGAACGGAGTCGTCTTTCTCGTTGACTGCGCGGATCACGACAGACTCATTGAATCCAAGACTGAACTCGATGTGAGATTAAACATCACCGTCACAAGCTGTTTCCATGGCTCAGCACTGCTTGCCTGTTAATGGTGGATTGATGATGATTGTGTCGCTCTCCTATTTCTAGGCTCTCCTGGGAGACGAGACCATAGTCAATGTTCCAGTGTTGGTGTTGGGTAATAAAATTGACCGCCCTGAGGCCATCAGTGAAGGAGGACTGAGAGGAGCTTTTGCTCTTGATGGTCAAGTTACCGGAAAGGTAGGCATGTCATGGATCCTGTGTTTGAATTCACAGAAACAATATGATATCTCTGTCTGCTTGCTGACTGTCCTGCTCATAAATCCGTCTTTGCTATCGACAGGGAAATGTCTCTCTGAAGGAGCTGAACGCCCGGCCGCTGGAGATTTTCATGTGCAGCGTGTTGAAAAAACAAGGCTACGGGGAAGGTTTCAGATGGTTATCACAGTACATGGACTGACACTGAAGCTTAACCAGAGGGGATTTTCTTGACACATTTTCCACAAAGCATGACAAAGACTTTGTCTCCTTGCCAGTGTCAACCAGCCCAAATTTTAAACCACAGTATTCAGAGCATATTAAGATCATATTCTTTTTAACACTGAAAGCATTTATTCAGGATTTAAAGGTTTCTATGCAAACTTTTAAAAGTGGTTCATGGTGAACTGTCCTACCTGTGTTATTAATGTGAGAATTAACTGAGTTGTCTAACTCCATGGCATGTTAATTAGGTTACATCCAAAGGTTACATCATACCTGATTACAGCATATGAGCAGACATACATTATGCAAGAGCGTAGGTACATACATATCAGTGTTGCATTATTTAGTATGGATAAAACCAGCTGCTCTAGTTGGAATTTATTAGGAAGCAAGTGATGTAAGTTAAGGACTCGATGGTGAATGTGTAGGGTAGTTTAACGCTTGTCTGACATCTGATTAAAATGGTCGAGTTTAGATTTTAAAATATATAACTAAATACAGGAGATTAATTTCAGTTCATTTAATCTAATGATACGCAGCCACTGCCTTCAAAGCATACAGCCAAAGATGTATGCTAATGACTTTGGGATTAGCAGGGGGAGAGATTGGACTTCAACAAAAGATATCTTCCTTCCATGCTGAGCGCTGAGCCAAAATAACAGAACAAAACATCAGATCCCCTTAGAAACCAAAAAAGAGGAGAGACAGCACGTCCCATAAATGAAGGCGCTGAGTAAACTGAGTCAAACTGTCAGTGTCTCGATGGAACTGGCTCGTTTATTTTTGCATCTTTTCCTATATGCGTTGACCCAAAGTGATGCTACTGTACATGCTGCATTGAAGGCAGCTAAATGGAAGTGGTAGAAATAAGTCTATAACATCTTTGATTCTGGGGTGTCATCTTCAGTGTCTTGGGTACAGGACTCAAAGATAAAATGTTCATACTGAACATAATATGACGTTCAGTGGCTGCTCTTGCTTGATTATACAGGGTTCCCACAGTCATGAAATTCCTGGAAAAGTTTTGAAATTAGAAAAACTGTTTTCCAGGCCTGGAAATGGTTTACAGTTAACATAATGTTTTAGAAGAGTTTTGAATTTACATTGATTTGGCCTTTGTTTAAGATATGTTCATAAAAATCCCAAAACATGTCGTTAAGCGAAACACGTTCCTTGTATTACCAATTTAAAATCTCGGGACTGTTGAAATGTCACTAGTATAATGTGATATACATAGACCAGGCATCGTGTCATCACCAATGCCAAGAAACGCAATGTCGCATCAGAAAAGAAACAGAAAAATGCTGAAAAGCTGTTTTCAACACGTCCTTTACTAACTTTTGCGGTGTTTGGTCTTGCGGGGATGTAGCCATTTTTCTGCCATGGTTTGCGTCCTGAAGGCGATATTTTTGTGGGCGTGTTACACACAAACCTGTTTTCCCCGGCAATATTTTTGCAAGCGCACCATTGCTGGCACCGCCAAGAACGATTGTGATTGGTTGAAAGAAATAAGCTCAAGCTGGCTGATGGTGTCACCTGCAACTCAGCTGGTAAAATCGACAGTGGCTGGTTTTAGGACATAAAGCACGTCACCTGTTTCTACAGCCAATCAGATTGTAGTGATCCAACTGGATGGGGGAAGCCTGAAGGGGCATGACGGCAATCGGCTTTAATTTATCAAGGTAGCACGAACACTCAGGTTCAGGCAAGGTCGCAAAATAGTTATTAGACATGTCTATGATACTAACCATTACTGAGAAATAAATGCAGTCAATGCACAAATGCATCCAAACATGTCAAATTCAAAATGAAGCTTTTGATTTCCTGGTCCAACTGCGTCTCAACCCTCACCTTTGGTCATGAGTTCTGGGTAGTGACCGAAAGAAGGAGGTCGCGTATACTAGCGGCTGAAATGAGTGTCCTCTGTGGGTCAGCCTGGGCTCATCCTTAGAGATAGGGTAAGGAGCTCAGAGTAGAGCCACTGCTTCTTCGCTGCGAAAGGGGTCAGTTGAGGTGGACATCTATAGGATCTTCAGTTCTCTGTCCCCCACAAAGAGGCACAGCTTTGATGTTTTGCAAAGTACCCATATGGTCTGGTTTACTGGCATGTGCAGCTAGTTGGCGGGAACGTCTAACAAGTGAGTAAAGCTAGCAAGTGTGAGCAGTTTGCTTATCTCCAAATGCCTGGGAAGTGACCGTTAAACAATGTATGGCTGTATCCCTATTAGGCCTACCCATTTTAAACCACTTCTGTAAAGTCACGGAAATGAGGCAAAATATTACAGAAAAGTTGCGAAAATTAATCAGTAAAAAGTGGGAACCCTGATTATATCATGAAGGCTGTGATAATGTATTGCACTTAAAAGTGTCGGGAAGCAATGAAGTAGGATGATCAACTGTACTGTAGCAGAGACAATCTCTGTATGTAAGAGTAGGAAAGAATATATGTAGTTCTGAGCCTGTTAGTTTAAATCGTTAAATTAAATTTTTATTATTTTTTCCTTTAACTTAGAGCCTGAGCAATATTTCGGCATGTACTCATCATGTAGGCTGTGTAACAGGACTGCAGGTGATTTACTTTTTGACTATCTGAGGAGATATGAGAGTGCACTTGCAAACATGCTAACGAAGAATATTTGAGTCCCTGCCTGCATACATTTTTACAATGTCCCGTGTGAATTTGTATCCTCGTTATGAGAAGCTGGAAATGGATGATGGGGAGCAGAAACATTTGATCATCGCACCCCATTTACCGTTTCCTGCGTCCCTCGTTTACAGGGTAACATTTTGAATATTCTGTTAATTAATATATGCAGGGGTGTTTGTGACTGAGATAAAAATATACATAGGAAAGAGATTTTTTTTTTTTTTTTTTTACAGGGAATCTTGAGTGTTTACTGAGATGCATGTAAACAAACTGCTTTTCCTTTGAACAGTGTTATGAACCAGTCGCTGAACCCCTGTAAATTATGTATAATACAGATGTAAATGTTTGTACAGTAACTGCCAACTAGCTGACACTAATAAAGCACTGGAGTTATTTATAGCTGAATACTTGAAATATTTGCAGCAATTATCTGTGGTAATAGTTTTAACTTGAAGGATGCACACATAAAGATCTATGTATGTGGTGAGTGGTTCACGTGTAATAAAACCAACTTTGTTTTTGCACTAGATGTGTCATTTTTATGTGTAACTGCAATTAAAACCTCCTTCACACACTTGTATTCCTCATTAAGACAGTTTTTTATCTGCGTATTAGTGTTCGAGAGGCATTTTTACTCTTAAGGAGTTTAAAGAAATTGTTGAAGTGGGACCAAGTCAAGTCAAGTCAAGTCAGTTTATTTATATAGCACATTTAAAAACAACAGAAGTTGACCAAANAGAGGCATTTTTACTCTTAAGGAGTTTAAAGAAATTGTTGAAGTGGGACCAGTTTGTTATTCAAGGCTTGTCACTTCTGGTTATTTGCTCAGCATCTGCTACACACTTTAAGCCTATCAGAAAAATAAATCAAGTGTAAATGATGCCAGACACATATCTCAAGACAACCCTGGTGAAAAAGATTCAGATATCAGAGGTGGAAAGTGACCAATACTTTAGATTGTCTCTGCTGTTATCCAGTAGTGCCCCACCCTGTTGTGGTGTTCCCCCAGGGCTCTATCATGGGTCCCCTATTAGACACTCTTCAGCAGTAACACTATACACTGAAGTTGGCTTATGTTTAATTCTTTTTAAGGAATGACAAAATGCTTTAATTAGGTTTTCCTCTGATTTATGTCATCGAGTAAATAAATCTCTCCATATGTATATATAACATATATATAACCATTAAAATGCAAAGTAATTAATATGGTTAAAACAGCAAGCCTAGGGAGTTAGCACTTTCGCAATTAATTGTTTTGTGTACTATATCATAACTTATTTTAGATCAATTTGTTTTTGAGATTTGTATTTTTTTGTTTGGGTGTTTCTCAAGGTCCAGGAAGGATCCTTAAATGGCTGAATTTCAAGGATGCTACATCATAAAATCCTGCCTAATGACTGGTCCAATGTCAAGGATCCTTCAAATTCTACCAAGGACTGAGCCCTTCATTCAGACAATTTTCAAGGATGTATGTGTGTATCCTCAGCAGGTATAAAGAACCCACAATTTTTTGCAAACTGTTTTGCTGGAAATGAAGGCGGGGTCTCTTCAATGAAACTTGCACCAGTGGAGCTCGGCAGGATTTAGATAAATATGTCACTTATTTGGATTAATATCTTCAGGTTTTTATCATATAAGCATGAAAAATTATTGACAGAAACCTCTTAATATACATTTTCCAATATGTCCACTGCCAGATAATGAGATTTTTAAAAATATTGTCAGATTAAGATAAAACATAACATTTCTTAAATTATTCATTTACAGCAATGATGGAGTGCTAAGTGCCACAAACGTTTCATTTAGCCTACCTGTTTGTTTGTTTTTAAGTATAATCCAGAAATATATTCTGCCTAAAAGTAATTTGTTCAAATTTTACAACAACATTAGAGAGCGCCAAAATTATCACAGTAGCCTGGAACCCCCTCAATACGCTGAGGGTTAATGACGCTCACCCGGGGACACTCGTTAGCCTGTTCCAATGCGTGTTCACTGAATGCTAGGAAGGACTCTTGCCTTGCCTTTGTAGGATCCTTCCATGGAAATACTTGTCCTCCCAAGGAAGGATCCTTGACTTTGGGAAACACCATTTGATTATACTGCACGAATTGTTTTCGAGTTTGTAAATAGATGTTTTGATTTTTTGCTGTTGGTAAACCCAGTCAGCAAGAATTCGTTCACTGGAGAAAAATAAAGCTTTTTTTTTTAACAAATTCAATGTAACACAGCGTGAGTAATACACAAATGATAATTTGAGATGTTAAGTGTTGCACATGAAACTCAACTGATAGTCATGTTATGTGTTGGCACATCACTGAGGCTTTCCTTTCATTCTCGAACATGGAGAAAGTTGCTTTTATCTCCAGGCTTAGTTATTTGATTCGCTTTGTAGCAACCAGCTATTGCAGCATGTTGCCTCCAGGCTTGTAACACCCCCTGTGAGAAGTAACCTCATTACCCCAATCCTCACTGCCCTTCACTGGGTGCCTGTCGGTGTTAGAGATGATTTTTACTTCTGGATATCTCTCAACATGTACTTTTAACTTACACAGTTTAGCCCCAGACTTTTACTCATCACTGTAGGATTGCTAATTGTATTCGAGTAAACAGACACAGACCCATTCAGTGCAGATTTTATTGCCCATATGCCCTCTGACAGTGTTGTCTCTCACATTGTGGTCATTTAGTGGTGCACCATTTGGCAACCACTCTGCTGTAATTTGTTCTTCTAGCATGAGGTGGCAGCTGAGCACCAGAATATCTCCAGCAAATATCCCCATCTGCTTCTCAGAGGCTCTGCAGCTCTGACTGTCTTCTTGTTTTTATTCCACTGCAGGCTCCTTGATTGTAGATGATGATGATGATGATGATGATGAAATTGTGTTTTCATAATGCCTTGTTAAACATAATCACATGTAATTGCGCACTGTAGCTGGCCTTAACTGTAATAAGCTTAGTAATCAGTGCGTCACACACCAGGTGGGACCCAAATGTCATGAGTAGTTGTTTTGTGTTCTACAATATTCATATTTACACCCAGCCTGGGTTTATAAAGCAAAATACTCTGTGTACACATGGATAGGGTGATGCTGGTCATAGTTGGTTCATCTTCAGTATTTGGTTTTTTTGGTTGGTTGATGATTTTTGAAGTCCTGAAATAAAAACAAAACTTGCAGTCAAGTTCCAAGTCAAGACTAAAAAGTCTCAATTAAGTCCCAAGTCAAGAGCCAACTCAAGACTGGAAAGTCCCAAGTCAAGTCCCAACTCATGACTGAAAAGTCCCAAGTAAGTCCCACATCAAGTACCAAGTCAAGACTGGAAAGTCCCAAGTCAAGTCCCAAGTAAAGACTGAAAAGTCCCAAGTCAAGTCCCAACTCAAGACTGAAAAGTCCCAAGTTAGTCCCAAGTCAAGTACCAAGTCAAGACTGTAAAGTCCCAAGTCAAGATAAAAAAAAATCCTGAGTCAAGTCCCAAGTCAAGACTGACAAGTCCCAAGTCAAGTCCCAACTCAAGACTGAAAAGTCCCAAGTCAAGACTGAAAAGTCCCAAGTCAAGGCCCAAGCCAAGATAAAACAAATCCCAAGTCAAGTCCCAGCTCAAGACTGAAAAGTCCCAAGTCAAGTCCCAAGTCAAGACTGGAAAGTCCCAAGTCAAGGCCCAAGCCAAGATAAAACAAATCCCAAGTCAAGTCCCAGCTCAAGACTGAAAAGTCTCAATTAAGTCCCAAGTCAAGAGCCAACTCAAGATTGGAAAGTCCCAAGTCAAGTCCCAACTCATGACTGAAAAGTCCCAAGTAAGTCCCAAGTCAAGACTGGAAAGTCCCAAGTCAAGACTGAAACAAGTCAAGACTGGAAAGTCCCAAGTCAAGACTGAAAAGTCCCAAGTCAAGTCCCAACTCAAGACTGAAAAGTCCCAAGTAAGTCCCAAGTCAAGTACCAAGTCAAGACTGGAAAGTCCCAAGTCAAGGCCCTAGTCAAGATAAAAAAAAAATCCTGAGTCAAGTCCCAAGTCAAGACTGAGTCAAGATAAAAAAAAAATCCTGAGTCAAGTCCCAAGTCAAGACTGACAAGTCCCAAGTCAAGTCCTAACTCAAGACTGACAAGTCCCAAGTCAAGGTAAAAAAAAAAAATCCCAAGTCAAGACTGAAATGTCTCAAGTCCCAAGTCAAGTACCAAGTCAAGACTGGAAAGTTCCAAGTCAAGTGTCAACTCAAGACTGAAAAGTCCCAAGTCAAGACTGAAAAGTCCCAAGTCAAGGCCCAAGCCAAGATAAAACAAATCCCAAGTCAAGTCCCAGCTCAAGACTGAAAAGTCTCAATTAAGTCCCAAGTCAAGAGCCAAGTCAAGACTGGAAAGTTCCAAGTCAAGTGTCAACTCAAGACTGAAAAGTCCAAAGTAAGTCCCAAGTCAAGTACCAAGTCAAGACTGAAAAGTCCCAAGTAAAGTCCCAAGTCAAGAGAAAAAAATCCTGAGTCAAGTCCCAGCTCAAGACTGAAAAGTCCCAAGTAAATCCCAGGTCAAGCCTACCAAGTTCCAAGTCAAGTACCAACTCAAGACTGAAAAATCCCATATCAAGTCCCAACAAGTTTGTTGGAAGTTTTTGTGTCTCTGTAAGTAATTTTCAACCCACACGTTTTGCATACTGCAACAAAATTATGTTTGGTATTATTTTTTTGACTGTCTCTCAGTAATGTAATGTTAGTTCCTCATGGTTTTTACCTGCAACTTGATTGGAAGCTGTTGGATTGGTTCAAACAAAGTGGATCATCTTGGAAATCAAATGTAGACTTGCTGGGAATAGTTGATTCAGGAAATGAAATCACTCTTGGCACACTTTTTAAATATAATACTTTTTAATTAAATCATAAGGCTCAAGTCAATGTGAAGTCATGAGTCACTGGTGTCAAAGTACAAGTTGAGTTGCAAGTCTTTGTTGATTTTGTCAAGTGTAAAGTCATCCAATTTGTGACTCAGGTCTGACACAAGTCATGTGTCTCGAGTTCACACCTCTGCTGTTTTTAGCTCACAAGCTGGATTTGAAAATGCGTAGCAGCCGACGTCGGTCAGTGATACATATCCTCTCCTGACTACCTTCCTACAGCGAGGACAATCAACCTGACATTATCTTACGGATTCATTTAATTTCCCCACAGGCGCTTCAGCACAGCACTTCTTTCTTTATCTAGCAGGATCATAGCAAAATTACTCATCCTTAAATACAGACGGGGATGATGTGTGACTTGGTGGCACAGTAGCCACATTTCAGCCCAATGTCTCGCTGGATGATAATAAAAGATTGAAGTCAACATACAGTTTGGCTCCAGTGCCTTTATTAGTAAAGTGCTCAGCCTAGAAGTACATTCTTATTTACTAACATGCAATACTAAAAACAACCAAATGTCTGGCCTACCAATAGCATGGATGAAGACATGGCAACGATATTCTCATAGAAAAAAATTACAATGTGAATTCAAGTATACACACAAAACTTCAAGTAATGCACACATTTTCTTTTTTTATAAACACAAAATACAGTTTTTCAAGTTGCAAACTCAGAATAAAACATAGTTGTGGCACATTCTTTGACATGATTTCAGCAGATGAGAGCGACTAGTGGTTTCTACCGTGGGTGCAGTTTGGGCCATTAAAGTACATTCTACAGGTTTTCAATAAAAGTACTGGAAATGTAGGTCCTGTATTGTGTGTATAATTTGTGAAGCATGTAAGGTTTAAAAACTGCTATGAGCTGTGGTGCACCTTTATCATTAAGGTAGCATGGAACCGTGGTAACCTGAAATCCTCGAAGCTCGCTTCACAGATCACTTACACTGGATTTATATACAGAATCAGTTTGGAAATACATAACCACATTGCACTGAACTATTTTAAAGGAGTAGGTCAAAATTTTAGGAAATACACTTGATGAGAAGATCAATACTACCCTCGGTCTGTATGGTAAATATGAAGCTACAGATGGGAAGCTGTTAGATATCAATAACTGAATATTTTGGCCACTTGAGGGCAGCAGAAACAAGTTGTGAACACAACAGTGACAAATCATTCACAAAAGATTAAAATCAGGATAAACAGTTACTCTGGCTCAGTCCTAAGGAAACAAAATCTGCCAACCAGCACCTCTAAAGCTCACAAATATCTTGTTTGTTTAGTAAGTACAAAGAAATGGCATTTTTGTGGGGTATAACACTCATGGGGAAATAAAGGTGCTATCTGGAACCATACAGGGTTCTTTAGCTTGTCCCCATAGGAGATCCTTTTTGGGTTCTGGTAAAACCTTCAATATAGATTCCACCTGAAACCCTTTAGGAGGATTCTACCCAGAACCCAACATTTGGTTATACCTACTACCATCTGTGAAAGGTGCCACCCAGAACCCCCTATGAGGGGTTTTACAGAGAACCCTTCTATGATGTAATGGGCTCATCCCGAAACCTCTCTGGAGGCTCTGTCCAGAACCTTTCCATTTTGTAATAGTACTAACAACAACCCACTAAGAGATTTCTATTAAGAACACTTTTATATTCCAAGGGTTTCATCTAGAATCCACCCAGGATATTCTACCATGAACAATGTCATATTTCAAGGGTTTCATCTCAAACCTACCCAAAGAATTCTACCACAACCTCTGTCACATTTCAAGGGTTTCATCTAGATCCCACCCAGGGAATTCTACCATGACCTTTGTCAAAATTTAAGGGTTTCATCGAGAACCCACCCTAGGAATACTATCAGAAACCATGTCATATTTCAAGGGTTTCATCTAGAACCCACCCAGGATATTCCACCATGAACCATGTCATATTCCAAGGGTTTCAGCTAGAACCCAGGTAATTCTGCCACGAACCATGGCTTATTTACAGTGTTTTATCTAGAACCCACCCAGGGAATTCTACCATGACCTTTGTCAAAATGTAAAGGTTTCATCTAGAACCCACCCAGGGAATTCTACAATGAATCATGTCATATTTCAAGGGTTTCATCTAGAATCCATCCAGGGAATTCTACCACAACTTTTGTCATATTTCAAGGGTTTCACCTAGAACACACGCAGGGAATTCTACCATGAATCATGTCATATTTCAAGGGTTTCAGCTAGAACCTACCCAGGATATTCACGTCCAGCAGTCTTAGACTTTCAGAAACTCATAAAGGGTCCCAGATGATGTGGTCCAGTGCAATCCAAAACACTCATGGTTCACAGTCACATTTTTGGGTGAAGGAGATTTCGTGAAATCACTGCTATTACTACAACCATTACTATTTCAATGTTGCAGTAGGGTTGGGGAATCGAAACTCAAGAATACAAAATGTCAAGTATTGAGTGCCTAAAAAAAAATTCAGCAGACCATGTGGTGTTGTATGGCATAAAGTGATGCTAGAGACATCTACTAAGGCAATACACAAGTAAAATGAAAATATATAAATATTTGAGGGTGTGGATCTTTTATCACCCATGCTCTGAACAATCCTTGGAGAACTCTTTCTTCAAAAAAGGGTTCTTTGGATAAAACGGGTTTGGAATGGAACCCTAAGTCTTACAAAGAACCCTTGATTAACCCGTTTTTCAAATGTGGGTTCTTATGAGGCAAATTGTTCTGGGTAGCACCTCAGCCCTTAAGCAGGAACCCTATTGGAACCCTTTTTTTTGAGGAAGAATGTATGTGCTGGATCATTTCTTTTCCTGCCGTGACTTCCTGGATAGTCCGACACATAACGCTGCATAGTGACAAACGTGTTACTGTTACACTGCTACACACGGATTAAACAAGAAGACAGCTATAAGATATAAAATGTTAATGAGTGAGCTTTAGATGTTTTGGTAGGGTGATTTTTTAAGCTCCAGACACAGCCTAGCAACTGTTTACCCATTTCCAGTCTTTATGCTAAGCGAAGCTAACAGTCTCCCTGCTCTAGCTTCATATTCAACACTAGAGAGATATTAAGCTTCTCACAAAACTCTCAACAAGACAACAATCAAGCTAATTTCCCAAAAAGTCAAAATATACCTCTAAATTCTGATCTCTAGTCATTCCAGTGGGGCGGCAGCTCTAATACTGAAGCAGTTCACACGATACAAAATTACTGGTAATCTCTATATGCATAGATGGCGGTTGGGCGATAGGAATTTTGATGGACTTTAGCTACCTATGGCGCAGTAGTCAGTGGGTCCTGCTTTTCCAGGACGGCAAAACAAAAAGCTCTGTTGCTCAAAAAACAGAGACAAGAGAATGAAGCAATTACACATATCTAAGACAAAAACTGGTCATCGTCTCATCCCTGGACCCGCCCGGTACCACATATCCCACCAGGATGATACACAACTCCATGCCTCCCCCGGTCCGATCCCAAAATCTTTTTGCTATGAGGAGAGAGCCATCCCTGTAGATTTTCAGGCCAGCGGCTGTGACTCGGCTCTCCACATGGGGTCAGACAGTTCTACCAGATGTATCCTCCATCGTCTGCCTCGCCCTCCTCCTCTTCCTCCTCTTCCGCTTCCTCTCCGGTGTCCTCTGCCTCCTTCTCCTCTTCGTCCTCCCATCCCACTCCACTCCCAAAATCTCCAGAATATCCCGCCACTTCATCTGGAGAAGGACAAATACGTGAGGAATGGTTTTGTCATAATGCCAAAACAATTAGATGACTGACAAGCAAAAAATGCCAAACATTAGCTTATTTTAGCCTCTCACATGTGAAGAATGTTGCAATCAGGTGACTATACAATGTGCAAAATTCAGATGGAGGGCAGGAAGGGATAAATCCATATACTGTGATTTGAAATAGAGGAATGTGACCACATAAAAGGGTTGGATGAACTTGCAGGCAGCTGGCATCGTCAGAAAATTGAAAGTCTATTCACATAACTTGACCAATTTGGACGAGTGGATGTGATTGTCATTACACATTACCTCGTCCTCCAGACCTCATACTTTACTACCAACCCAACTGCCAGAAAACTGAATATTTCTGCAAATCATGGATACATTACATTTGTACTTTATTTTGTATCGGATATACTGAAACTTAACATTTGTCAACAACGCTGTGATGAACATGTTGTTAGGTTTAGGCACAAAAACAGTTTAGTTATCCTTAGGAAAGGATCATATTTTGGCTTAAAACACCCACGTTTGGTGGCACAAAAGCTGCCAGAAAAGCAGGGACAGGTCGATGAAATACTCCCAGGTTCCGAGACTCGAATGCTACTGGGAAACACTGCGGTGTGTAGGTAAAAACACCAAGGTTAGAATGCCATTGGGAAAAGCCTTGATATGTTGGTGAAAAACACTGAGGTTTTGTGGCTCAAACGATGCAATCGTAAAAAAAGAAACACTGCCTATGTGACATGTCTTAACACATCACAACATTTTCTTCTGGTGACTGGGCTGGTACAACACGGCTAGCCAGATAAAAGCGTTCATGACTCTAGCGGATTATAACTACCTTGTGTGTGGTGGGGTCCCCAACTTTGGAACCAAAGAGTTATGGTCTTGTTTTTGGCCGGATGACTAAATGTGCTTGAGAATTACTGTCTTTTTATATTTCAACTCTGTACATGGATGTGTCGCTGGTGTCAGGCTACTAGCTAGATTAGTGGTTTCCAACCGGTCCAGCCACAGGGTCCAGATTTTTCCTTTGTCATTAGTTCAAGGTCCACACAGTTTAATATATTCAGCATCATGCTTGCATTTAGCCATGTCTCAAGCCAGTCTGCTATCTCTGCATTCACTTGACAGCAGAAAATGGCACTTCAAAATAAAAGCTCTGTGCTGGAAATTGACTGTACACCACCCATCAGTTGGGAACCACTGAGCTAGATAACCTCAGCTTCTATCGTCAACCATTTCCAGGGTCTGGTGAAAGTCTGTTAAAAACCCTGACACTAGCCAAAACAAAAAATATAGAAGAGTTCGTCACAGCATATTGTAATTACAAGTAAACACCAACTCAAGATATGTTTAAAGCTTTAACATTAACATTTACCTTTGACATTAGCTGACTCTGCCCCTTCCGAGTTTAGACAGTGGTTTTTGATCCACATCTGCCACCATTTCTCTGTGTTTTCGTTTGACTTCTCTCACATACTACTATTTCAGGACTCACAAGACACGTGTTTTTTATCTGATTTGATCAGCCGGACAGCTGTAAACAGCATAAATCATGGGCATTTGTGCAGCGTTGGTTGTTGTTACCTCCGGGTTGCCTGCCCTCCATCAGGACAGTGCACCGACTTATGATGTCGTATGCAAAGACGCTGACTATATGCGTTTTGGACGGCTGGCTGGAAAAATCGAGCTTTGAAAATGTGTGAGAACCATTTTCTTACATCTTAGAGTAAACAATTAACTGACTGATCAAAAGAGTAACTGACTAAAATCCAATATGAGGTTTTGAATGTGTGCAGCTGTTACTTCCCATCATATGTGCCCCCCGAATACCTTTAAAATATTCTCAAAACAAGTGAAAAACCTGCAAATGTAGGAAGAAGATTACAATTTGTTACATAAAAAACAACTTATTTAAGGGATTTCTAGAAGCGAGTGTCTATCTTATCAAATAAAAATGAATAAGGCAGGTCAGTGCATTAAAATCAAGAAACCTTGATTTAAATAAAACATGTTGAGTTGCATTGGAAAGAAGGTGAAATCTCACTGCAATGGCAAATAATTTCATGTTCTGAGAAAAAAAAAAAACAACTTCAAGGACTCACTTACAGCCTAAAATTACTTCATAAGAAGGAAATATTCTGGCTGTGTAGAGTGTGAGGAAAAGTGTTTGCCTCATACCGCAGTCAGGGTTGCCATGGATTCTGGTGCCCATCATCTCTCCACCATGCTGGTCGACGCACCAGCACTCCCCTCGGCTTTGGTCGCACTGCACTTTCCTGTAGTAGCCGTCCTCGTCGCAGCTGGGAATGTACATCCCTGCGCACACAAACATGCACACACATGCCTGGTTGTTAAATATTTATACACTTAGCACACATAGCTGCCTCATGCTGATGCCTGAGATGAGCACAGCATAAACGAGAATGCCAACACGCCTCAGCGAACCTGTGATAAGACCATCAGTCAGGATAGAGAGGCGGATTTTTGGCAGTGAATACCATGGAGACAGAGAAAGCTTCACTGTTTGTTTTACAGAAGCATGCATATGCTACTGGATGTGATTTCGTACAGTATGTTGGCGTGGTGTGTTTCCTTATGCTGTGAGAGTGGCATGTAAAAAAATGTAGTGACAGCCTCGGTGACAGAGCTCCAGTGTTTCAGCCTCCCTCAGGACACTCTTGTCAAACCCAAAGCAGTTCTCTAACAAGCACCGAACCCCCCCCCCCCCCCACCCCCCCACCCCTTTCCTCCCCTCCTCTCCACAACCGTGAAAACTAGAGAAAACACAAGCAATGAGACAAGAGGGCCTCGGGGATGGCGTGGAACATTTCTCTGGGTTTGGAGCTGAAGAGTAAAAAGCAGCTGTGTTGCATGCTTGGTAGATACTGGAGCATGGGTTTTCTCAGGGAGCCAAATGGCCGAGTTAGCCCCGCTCTTTCCTAAAGCCAGCGCTGCCCTCTAATCCCCCCCAGCCTGATTAGGACCTAATCTGAGGCGTGCGCTTGTGATCTCTTAAATGAGCCTCCTACAGCTCCTCGCCTGCAGCCTTATTACGTAAGTACACCCAGGGACGCGGAGTGAGTGCGGGGGCACATGCCAGCTCGACGGTGCACTTCATGGCTCACTATATGGCATCATGTGGCTTTGAAAGGATCTGAAGTGAGTCAGTGCTAATTTCCTGTCCAAAAGGTGCTCCTACTCAAGTGCAGTGTTTAAAGGGGACATATTATGCTTCTCCTTATTTTCTGTCATGTTTATGATGTTAGTGTGGGATCTTCATATTAAACCTGGCCAAAGTTTCAAATAACGAGCTAAATGTGTGTAGGAGAATCTGTATACTCTGTTTCCAACTGTTTTTTACTTCCAAAACAAGTTAACATTAGTTTGTGATGGATTTCTTAATGGTCATCTACAAGTGTTTACATTAGCCTGCACACACTGCTACATGTAGCAACATGCTAACATCTGGGAAACATGTTCTTTTGTTTGCTGATGTTAAGTTTGACCCAATTTCCAATCATATTCTTGCTGGAACGTGTCAGTTCATGATGATTTTGGTTTTGAAGCTTTTATTGGTGATTCTTCATGATAAAGTGCAGTTATTCTCCGTTACAGTCATTCTCTTGCAACAGCTAATCGGCTACATGTAGCTACATGCTACTATCAGGGTCACACCATGTAACCTTAGTTCCTGATGTTGTCAATTTCTCCAACCCGGTCTCACTATGAAGTCTTCAAAATCTGGTGCTTGGGCAGTGACTTCCAGCATCAGACACTGAAAAAAAAAAAGCCGCCCTTTAACGTCGGCGTGATACGCGGCTGGTGGTGTCAGGGGAAAAGCACAGTGTAATTAACACGGCTGTTACCTGCGGTTATTCCACAGGCTAGTTAATAACATGTCGGGCAGGAAATCCAAAGTGTGGGATCATTTTGAGAAGGTGAAGGACGAACCCAAGGTGATATGTAAACTCATCTTCATTGGTCGACTACAAACATGACGTATCATCTGAAACATGGAAGTAGCTACATGCCCATTAGCCCACAGCGTCATTAACAGGCGGCTCGCTCAGTGTGTGACGTGCACTTGTAGATAAAATATAGGCCTATATTAATGAAGGTTCATTAGTACGGTTTTTTATTTCTCTGTAATGTAGCACAGTGTTAACAATGTTACTGATACTATTCTTTCTCACACCTTCAACTCAAACCATTGTGTTGCCCCGCCCAGAATATATAACTTAATAATTATCGTAAACGACTAGTCAACTAAGGGCCATATATAACTTAATAATTATCGTAAACGACTAGTCAACTAAGGGCCCGAAATGATGACTATTGGTCGACTAGGAAAATACGTTGTGTGACAAGTCAAAATGTCTTCCTTGAAAAAGGCCTACAACAGTGGAGAGATGCCTAATAGTGCCAATGTAAAAGACCCGGAAATGCTGACCACTCAGAGCAGACTGGGCTTTCTAAGGAGGGGGGCTTAAAGAGACAGGCGCTAAAACAGAGTGTTGCACACAGGGTGAATGCAGGTGTTCCAGCACAGACAGTATGAGGGAAATAAAGTGTTTTCTGACCATTAAAGCATGTAAACATGTTCTAGTGGAACACTTATATAGAAGTATGGGCCTGAAAATGAGCATGATATGTCCCCTTAAAAAATCTTCAATCAAATATACCTTCAACATCACAGCACTGCTATTTAAGATAAATGATAAATTTACCAGGCTTTTTCTTGGCTGCCTCCTGCACTTGGATCCTCTCCAGCTCGGCGAGGCACGGCGGCTCTGTGAGAATCAAACAAGAAAAGTGATGACAGACGAAACCTAAAACTGCTATCCCCAAACTTTATCTCAATCAATGCTCTTCATAATTACACCTTTTTTTTTTTTGCACCGTATTGATTTGTTTAAAAAGTCTTATATTTCATTCTCTGTGAGTCTGATCGATCATCGAGAGCTTAGGTGAAAGAACATATGGATGCAGTCTGAGAGCGACAAGGAAGTGAGCTGAACCTGTCGAAGAGATAGAAATTGAAACAAAGAAGAAAAAGACACGTCGTATTGACCCCGAAGGCGATGAACCTTCCCCAGTGCTTGCAGATTTTCACAGCATTTCTATTGTGCTGGAATTCACGGCGCATTATCAATGCCTGTTAAAATAACAGTTTGTAATCATCTCTACACGTGTAGCGTGACGTCCTGTTCCAAATCATCATCATAAAACCATTATCACGTAATGGTTTATAAATACCACCAGCTAGTGATGAAAAATTGATTAGGGAGGCAGTGTCACCTATTGCACGCAGGTTAAATGCCTGATCAATGGAGCAATCGGCGTGCAAATGAGGTTACTGCCAGAAATATCCTTTATTTGTTTAGGAAAGGTCAAACGGTGCAGATGTTGCAAATGAGCACAGCTGAAGAAGCTCTGTGAGCGTAGGCAGCATCCACAGAGACACCTGATCATTTTACAACATGAACAAAATGTCAGGAACAGGGCTTCAAAAGAATGCATTTATTTCTAAATGAATATTTCAGCGCAGGGTTTTTAGATTAATTCTAAGCTCATTTTGCCTGACGTTTCTCTAAAGGGTATTAGGTGGTGAGGGCAGGTGAAGAGTGTAAAATGTTTAACTTATAGACATCACCCTGAAACTTCCCCAGTGGATTACTTACAGTCAGACAATTACTATCATTATTTGGGATCACAGGTTTTCAGAAATTTAACGTTTAAATGCAAATGATGCAATATCTAATTAAATATGTGCGCATTTGCAGTCATTTCCAGAACATTGGATGAAGCCAGGTTCAAAATTTTTGTTTAATTTTGTGGTCATATTAAAGTGCGCCAGGCTTTGAAGCCAGTTTTCATGGTGGCCAAAAAATTGAGCATAGCGTTAGTTCAAGCAGGACACGACGTCAAGCTCAGCTCACATCCCAGCTACATCAGCTGATCTCAAACAGCCCAATCAACTGATGGAGCAGCTGATTGATGGAAGGGAGTCAGCTGATAGATCACATGATTCCTTTCTATGCAACCAATTGGTGAATCTCATTCAGGGCGCCCTATTTAAACTGCTCTGGCCTGCCTACTGTTGCTGCTTCTTCTGCAAGCTGCTTGGCAACCAACCTCCACCCCAGCTCCTCCTTTTCATGTTGTGTCTGACTTATCAGTGTCATTTCTGTTTGTTATTGATGCTGCTCTCTTCTGTTCCCAGGGGGTCTTTGCTGCTGCTCTCCCTGCCTTAGGCTTTCCATGTGGGCGCATGGAAGGGCAGGGAGGTTTGCTCTCTCTGCCTCAGACTTCTTGTTTGCACGTGTAAGGGCAGACAAGTGTGCTCTCTCTGCCTTAGGCTTTCCACGTAGGCGCGTGGAGAGGCTTTTTGTGTAGGCCAGAGGATACGAAGAAAGGCAGAGAGGCCTCAGAAAAGAGCAATACCGCCAAATGTAACACTGCAAATGGAAATAAAGTTTTATTTGACTTACGTGGTCCTGTCTGAAGTGGAATTCTAATTTCTGGGTCCACCACAAGATGACTTGTGGCCAAATAGAATTTGCCCATTGACTAAGATCAATGCCAAAAAAGGAAGGGCACTCAAAGTGCAAAACATAATAAAAAGTGGTTAAAAACAGAAGCAAACGAATCAGTCCTTGACTATCAGCAGTGCTACACACACAGATTCCTACCAGGTGTGATGAATCAGTGACCTGTCCTATGAGTATTGCCAATGTATGACAGCAGAACACACAAATGTATAAAAAACCCACAACTATACACAGAAAAAAATAGGTAAATTAAAAATAAAATAAAATAACATAAAATAAAAATAAATATATTGATTGTCCATTGTACAGATGCACCCAATATAAACTTTTTTGTTGCCCTAAGTAGGCGTAGTTTCACAACAGCCCTAGAACTAATAGATGTCGCCATGGAACATCCCCAGTTGATTACTTACATGAAGTCAATTTTTTCTCATATTACAAGTTCCCTGAAATATTTTGTTTTAATATGCAAATGAGGCATCTAATTAAGTATGTGCTTTTTCCATATATTTCCAGAACACAAATGTGAACAAAAATAAATCCCTAAATGTGTATGTTTGACAAATTTTTCCACTAGTTTGGAAGGAGATGTGTTATGGACGCAAATAAACTCATCTGTGGTGTCTCGTTTAAAAATCCCAGCTCAACGTGTCACCATGTAACTCAAGTAATCTGTTATTCAGCTTTTATATGAAACCAAATAAGCTTTTTCATTTTATTCCTGTAAAAAAAGAACCATGGTTTTGGTCAAAAATAAAAAAATATTGACTCAAATCAGATCTTAAAACCATGTTTCAATAATCACTGACATTTAAAACACAAGATGGAGGGATATTATATGACCTCATAAAGCCTTGCAAAGTGCTGGCATAGAAGACATACATCTGATATCACCATAAATTCAGCCTTGCCTCCAGCTAGGCTTTTTTTTTTCTTTTTTTTTAACAGACATCACATAACCCCAATCCTGGCTTGTCTCATTGGGTCCCTGTTCGTTTTAGAATTGATTTTAAGATTTTACCGAGCACTTTAAAAGCTCATCTGGGTCCCCGCAATACCTAGCAGACACATGAGCCAGTTCACAGCCTTAGATCCTCAGGTAGTGCCCCTCTGGCTGTTCCAAAGTCGAGGCTTAAATCTAAAGGTGATTGTCTTTTTGCCATCACAGCTCCTCGACTTTGGATCGACATGCCTGAGGAGATAAGACTCGCAGAATCGGTGACATCTTTTAAATCACCTCTTAAAACCCATTTTTATAGACTTGTTTTTATGTGATGTCTTTTTATTTCCTTAAATTTTGTCTTTTTATTGCTTTTATTACCTTCATTCTTTTTATTTGTATTTATTTATGTTGACATTTTGTGTCTTGCGTTTTGCATTTTTGGCTTTCTTGTTTTAACTTTGTCTTAATTTTGTCTCCTTTATGTTTGGTTGGACTGTTTGGCGTTCTGTTGCTACATTGCCCTCTGAGTATCCTGTTTCTGCTTTTGAGTTGTCCGTCAAGGCACTTTATAAACTCTGTTTTTAAAGGTACCATATAAATAATGCAATTAGGCATTCATATAAAAGAACAATATAACCATTGGTAAATTGGTGGAAGCTGTAAAACGTAGATTTCTTTTCTAAGAATGAGCCACCGTGCATTCAGAAAGTGTTCAGACTGGTTTTGTTGTTGCTCTCTTATGCATTGTCAGCTGTGGGAGCTTATATAGACAGGTTTGTGTGTGCCTTTTCAAATCATGTCCAATCAGCTGAATTTACCACAGCTGGACTCCAATGAAGGTTGTAGAGACAGCTCAAAGATGATCAAGAGAAATAGGAAGCACCTGAGCTAAATGTCAAGTGTCAGAGCAAAGAGTCTGAATACTGAGGTTTTTCCTTTCAACAACAAACATTTCTAAAATCATATTTTTGCTCATTACGCTGCATCGAGTGCAGAGTGATGAAGCGGAAAAAATAATTTAAGGCTGCAACATGAAATGTGTAAAAAGATGAAGGGGTCTGAATACTGTCTGATCGTGCTGCTGCTGAACAGAGGAAAAACAATCTTTCAGTGGAACCTCGACACCCATATGATCAATGCTGAAGAACCAGGAGGGGGTTGATTGAAGGGAACAGTCGACCCTGAACACAATGACGCTTTGTTATTGGACTTCTGTGCTAATCATGGACCGTCTCCAGGGAACACCATGTTCAGACATGGTTGATGAGCGTACCTGGTACCAGAGGGATCAGTGATGGATCTGTGGCTGTGTGTGTCGGACACTTGGATGGAACAAGTTGTGACCATTAAAGGGATAGTTTGGATTTCTTGAGGTAGGGTTATATGAGGTACTTATCCATAGTCAGTCTCTACCTACAGTCAAGAGCAGTGGACACGACCCCAGTTTGGAGAAGCAGCAGCAGTACCGACACTGAAGCTATGTACTGCATTAGACGTATTTTACCCACTTAAAAAAATCATTATCAGTGTAAGTGTCAGGGTGATACACTGACTATGGATAAGTACATCATAAGCCTTGTTTCTACCAAGCAGTCCGGTTCAGTTCAGTTTGTTACACACAAGAATGGTTATTTTAAGCGTTTCCATGGTCAAACGTTGTGGATGGTAGCAACAGACCCATTCTATTCTGTCCAGTTTTTCGTCACCCCTCTGTTGAGGTATCTAACACATTGATCCGATACTAAAAGATGAAGCCAGAGTCACTGTAGTCTACAGATTGGTCAAAAGTGAACAGTTACTCTTGCTGTACAAGGACGTTTTTAAATATACCATTAACTGTGACAGAGACTTTAACCACTCCAGCCTGTTCTCTTTTGTTCTGAAATTTCCGCCATTTCGCCCCGTTCCGTGAATCATCAACAAGGTGTAGACTGTTCCTGGTTCACCCTTTTGCTCCTCTAAGGACGGTGGTCCTGTGGGTAACCTGTGAGGGTGTGACGTGTACTTCATGGTGTATATGGAGGGAAACAGCTCTCTCAGGGTGTCATGGTAAAGAGTGATGATACTCAGCAGAATTAAGCGTCAAGATGAGCTCAGGGCTACTGCTAAACCTCATGAGAAGGCCATGTTTGTTGTTCTGTGGTGAGGACTGCAAGAAAGCCATTGTTGGTGAATGACACCCGAACGCCTCGCCATCCTTCCTTCTGCAGAGAGGGCGAAGCTAGCTACCAGCTAATAACGAGCCAAGCTACGATAATGTTAATACGCCAGCATGTTCCCAACTATGGTTCAGAGCTGGTAAGCTTTCACTAAGAGGCTGTGGAAATGCTAAACAGATCTAGCTTTAAAGTGATAGTTCAGGTTTTTGGACATGAAGTTGTGTGAAACGCTGACCATCTGTAGCTCTGATGTGACGGTGTCACTACTGTCAACGAGCCTCCTGCTCTGAGAAATGACCGTAGCTTACCGGAGAAAAAGTAGTTCTGAAGATATACGGGGGACACGTAACCAAAAGGTTACTATACTGAAAGTGTGTGGTGGAAACGCGGTTATACAACCCCACTTCAAAAAATCCTGACTATCCCTTTAAACCAAGGGTGAAAAACAGTGTTGAAGGCAGCTTGAAGATGGAGTCTTTTTAGCCCAAAGGAACTGTATATCAGGTAAGGACTACATTTTCTGCAGCACGGTGGAGAGTCACAGCTCTGGTGGGACTCTGTGGGCAGAGTTCAGTGAGGCCACTAAAGAAGGACTTTTGATTTGCCAGAAAGTGATTCTGGCAAACTGTCAGATGACTCAGATAAAAAGAGGTCTTGTCCAGATTGTTCTCAGCAGGAGGGGAGAGATGCTGATCGTGTCTGGGAATATTGTCAGACCTGTATAAGCGGCGGTAGAAAATAGATAAAATGGATGGAGAATTCAAGCATAAGTTTGTACAAACTGCTGAAGGTTAAAGAGAAGCAACAGACAGACAGAGTGTGCTTTTGAAGATGTTGATTAGGCTGAAAAATCCCGCTTTGAAATAACAGCCTGTGGGCTTTCAGGCTTGGTTAAAGGGATAATTTGACATTTTGAGAAATATTCTTATTCGCTGTATTGCAGGCAGTTTGATGAAAAATTTGATACCACTTTCATATCTGTGTGATAAATACGGAGCCAGAGCCAGGAGGCGATTAGCTTAGAATAAAGACTAGAAGGTGGGGTAAACAGCCAGCCTGGCTCCGTCCAAAAAATAATATCAGCACCTCTAAAGGTCACTAATTAACACAATATATCTCCTGTGTTTAAGCCCTGGACAAAAAGAAATGTAAAAATGTCAGTTTGTGTTTTAGGAGCAGCTAAGTGCTGAAACCATTTCTTAGCTTTAGAGAGGCTGAGTACTGAATTTAGATAATTAAAGGCACTAAATGAATTGCTTCAGTTCTACTGAGCCAAAAAATGGCTTGTCATTTGGTCCCTAAATTCGATGCTGAAGAAGTAAATGTATCAATGTGTAAAAATAAGGCTTCAGATAACATATCAATTATGAATCATCCATTTGATCTAGCTACCGACAGACAGCACAGTAGAGAGGGTGACTTACAACACCTGGCATACAGACACAACACCACTTCATCTTGTTAAAACAATACTCACAATTTGGATTAACTTTTATGAAAAACTTTTGATTCTTTTGATCTAAGGACCCTTACAGTCTAAAGGAATATGAATAACTCACAGGGTAATCGAGGAATGGGCACGTAATTTGAGGAAGCCAACAACCAGGTTTTATATATCTGAAGAACTTCTATTAAAAAATAAACTGCTAATCAAAATGTGTAGCCACACCGGGCTAGCAAAAGGGACTGGGCTTTTAACTGAAGTTTTATGGTATAACCCACCAAATCAAGCGCCAGTGATTTGTGTATAACCCACGTTTTTGGGTAGGCCACAATCACGTCACCAATTAGATGGGAGGCAGTTTGAGGTGGTGGATGGATCACAAAACACAGGACTTTCCCCCAGGAGACAGATGTTAAATACTCTGAGTAATTTTAAAGTACGTCCTCACCATGTTTCTTCTCCTTAACCTAACCTATGTAACTGTACATTAAGTCGGTAACATATTTGATGGGGTGCTACTTCAAAGGATATTACCGTATATGAACTGTTGCATGACAATAAGTTGAACTAATGAGCTGAAACTGTTGAGACACACGACTTAAACCATGTGGTAAGCAGGTTTATACATATATTATGAAACTGCTTTCAGTGTGTTACAATGCCAAGGAGCTTAAAAATAAGTTTAGTTTTGTAGTTTTCTTTTTGTTTGAATGGATTTTATAAAGTTGGTATTAAAAAAATATCATTCAGGAACCAGTATCAAAGTCAAGTTATAGGTAACAGTATCTGAATTTTTGAATGATACCCAGCCCTGGAGAGCTGGTGCTAGTGTTCATAGGTGTATTTTCAAACTTTGGACAAAGCCAAGTTAGCTGCCCCCCTTCCTTTACCCCGGAGTTTTTCGACTAACGGAAGTGCAGGGGCCTCGGCGATCGCTCACGGCCTTCACTTCCGGCGGTGCCCCCAGGGAATCGCCGTGTTGTTTACAAATACTT
>NC_065518.1:14234131-14288708 GCF_006386435.1 Epinephelus moara | reverse complement strand
CCCCCCCCCCCCAGTCGTCTTTCACACAGGGCTGCCGACAGATTCTACAATGTAAATTGCAGAATCTGTCTTGAGATATACAAAGTAAATAAGGATATTTCCCAAAATGTCCAACTATTCCACTCTATATGTGCTGTTACTTCCCTGGTGTCGAGGGACAAATACATACAGTGGATGTGTCACATTTCAACATCTACAGACAGTTTAATGATTCATTCTTATATTTGTTATTTGTCCCCTTTCACAGCAGCCATAGCAGGCTTGTGGTGGAATAAAGTGACGTCACAGCGTACCCTCTATTTCCCTGTGATGTGATCTGGCTATTATTTCACCCATTTAGTGATCTGACCCAAAATAGACTCTCTGTGCTTCTGCAGTGTAAATCTTCTGTACTCACTTTCCCTCCAGAAGCAGAGGCACCACTCCGCCGTAGAAACCTTCCCATCCTTGTAGCTGTCACAGGAGTTGAAGAAGGGTCGGATGCAGACCTCGTACTTGTCCAGGTTAATAGCAGCGAGTTCAGCTTGGTCCAAATACAGGTCACTGTTGGTGTCCAGCCTGGAGAACATCCAGCCGATGGAGTCCTTGCAGCTGGCTACGAGGCTCCTGTCCAGCGCTGTCAGAAATCGCCTTCATAGCACTTTATTGCTTTTCATACCAGTACATTTCACATTACATGCCTTTGCATAGACAATTGAGTTGTAAGATTGAGAATAAAGCTGCTTTGTGAGTTTCAAACCTGAAGCGGTGCCAGCTCCGAGCTTGCCAGAGTTATTCTGCTTCGCGTTTCCATGAAGGAGTTGGAACCAGTCTCTCAGGCGGTCGCCCAGGTCTGCCAGGTCCTGGCCTGTGCAGCTCTCTGAGGGAGCAATGAAAAAAAAAGGGAATCCCGGCATTCAAAACTCTGGCAGACACTAAACAGCAATCTGACTCACCTTCCCAACAGACAGGCTTCACATTGCTTTTACTGATGTACAGTGAAAAGAATCAAAGGCACAGCTTTCCCTCACTGTAAAGCTGTCGAGGCGAACTGTACATGCTGTCATTTATAAGCGTATGATCTGCTGCTCAAAGAAAACATTACTTCGCAATTAACTCTGCGGCAGCAAATTGCTGTTATGCAATAAAGAAATCCACTTTCAGACTCAGGCTAAGCACTTTTTCCAGGCTACAGATGAAAAACAGGAGTAACATTTCATTCTTATGATCAATTGGCATTTTTACATGCCCGAGAGCTTACAATCAATACTGTTTGGCTGCCATGATAGATAGTGTACACTCTAAATAATTACATGATTGAAAGAGCAGTTTAACCACATGGGGGATATTTGGCTAACAGTAATCTCTGAAATTGGTGAGTATTGATCCCAAACGCGGAGCATTGGGTTGATTGGTTCAATCCTACTAACAGCATGCTGTGTGTGGGGCATTTAAATCTTCACTGCCGATGAAAAGTCTTTTTTTTGTTTAGGAGGGTTCCTAACTGATTGAAACAACCCAGAAGCATCTATATAGCAGCCATGATGAGAGCTGTTTGAATTCTCTAAATGCTACGGAAAGGTGCTTCAGTGCTTTCTTTCTTATCTCCTTCAGCATTGGATACACTGGACCATCCTTTACCAAAGGAAAGAAGATAATGCCGTCCTTTAATTTCTTTGAAGTAACATTTAAAGCGATGCAACGTGGCTGGTCATGAAAACAAAAATACAACCATCTTCCATATATTTAACGATTCATTTTATGTAATCATACCACTGTAATAGGTATTCATGGCAACAAATATGAGTGCACAGGAGGGTGAGCGTGAGCAACCATTCTCAATGTGACAACTAAGGATGCACAATACTGAATTTTTTTGCCCATATCCAATATACCGATATCTAACAACTCATTTGACTGATAACCGATACTGATATTGATATATCCACTTTTTCCCCCAATTTTAGTGGCCATCAAGTCTTTTTCGTAGTGGAATTAGCATCATATTATGCATTGTCATGGCCCACCAGCAGATGGAGACATGAAATACAATACTTTTCAATGTATGTAATATTCAGTGTGCAAATTTTGACTATCCAGAAAAGGCATGTTGGCCGATTATGATAGTTCATTTTAAAGCCCATATCGGCCAACACTGATGACGGGCTGATACTATTGTGCATCCGTAGTGACAACCATTTCATTTCACTTTTATGACTGGTAGCCTATATTGCTGTTTTTAAAATTACAATTCCAACTTCGGTAATACTTTTATTTGGATTGTCCACATTTATTGCTTGATATTGGACAGAATTGTCAACTCCATTTCCATTTCCATTTTCAGTTTGACATTGCCGATGCTGATGCCATGACTGATTTCTGCGAGGGAGGTGGATTTTGATTTTCCCTAACCAATCACTAGAGATCAAAGTATCTGCCTTAATATAATGTCATTTCAAGTCTACACTAATGCATAGCCATGCCAACATATTTGTTTTGCTGAGGCTGTGGAGCTGAGTGGAGTGGAGCAAAGTAGAAACAAATTTATTGTTGGGTGATAGCCTTGATAGCAGCGTCTTTCTTATCAAGAGCGCTTGGCATTGCTGTTATTAATCCTCTTTGGCTCCGGCACACCACTTGACAATGCTTGACAACAGTTAGTCCTGCTCATGGCGCTGATTCCCCCACAGTGCTCATTAATCATTTTTTATTCTAAGTGAGCTATTTTATGTCACGATGTCAGACAAACCAGTAAAGTCAAACTTGGTGAGGTGGGCAGATGCCGCACCAGAGTTCGTTTGCACCAGAGTTCGTTTGTAACCAGACCTAGACCACCTTTTCAGGAAGGTATCCTCATCTCTCAGTCTGGTTGTTTTGCTGCAAACCCAAGCGCGACTGCTGTGTTCACACCTGCCCAAACGAACCGCACTTAGGGGTCAAACGAACTTGAGTTAGTTTGAACCGAACCAAACAGGGAAGGTTTGAAAGCACCCTGATTCTCTTAGCATTGTAGTTGTCTTTTCTAAGCCCTCATGAATTCCCCTTCACATCTTTCATTGACCTCAAGACGTTTTCCATCAAGGTCAAGGAAAAGTGTTTGGGAAAATATACATAGGACATAGTTTCTTTGACTATTTGACCCATGAATGTATTAAGAGAACTGGATACAGCGTCACTCCTATGGAAGATGTACAGTGGCGCATGACCCCCAAAAAGTTCAACTTCAGTATGAACTGACTCGGATCTTCTGTATTGTTGGGCACATAGTGAAGGTTCACTAGAGACTTCCACCGGCCAAGTGGCTAACGTCCGGTTCTGCCCTCCCTTAACTTGTAAAAAAAAAAACTATTTGTGTGACTGTTCTATCTTTTCGAAATATTATCAAACCTTTTATTCATTAATTTTATGTAACCGCTTATCCTGTTGGGGGTCCTGGGGGTGCAGGAGCCTATCCCAGCTGAAATTAGGCAAGAGGCAGGGTACACCATGGACAGGTCACCAGACTAGCGCAGGGCTAACACATAGAGACAGACAACCATTCACATTCACATTCCCACCTATGGCCAATTTAGAGTCACCAATTAACCTGCATGTCTTTGGACTGTGGGAGGAAGCCAGAGCACCCAGCCCAGTGGACCATTTTTGGACGTGGAAGTTGTAATACCTCAGTTGGGCCACTTTGTAAAATAGGATTCAAAGCATGGCTCTGTTCCCAAGACTTCATTCGACCGCAGCCTAGAAGGATGACAGTCCAAAATTAAGATGCATAATCAGAAGAAGGTGAAGAAAAGGCCACTTACCACGTTTTGTGTCAGTATTTGTGAGGGTGACGGAGGCTGTGGCACAGGGGCAGAAGCCAGCACACAGGATACTGAGCTCTTTGCCTGTGAGGCAGGCCTGCTGCTCCAGCTTGCACTGTGAGGAGAAGGAGAGAGACAGTTAAAATATTTATGGAGGTGACCGCAGGAAAGAGAGATTGCTCATTCAGATGAGACACTGCACTTAGAGAAAGCCAGCAAGAATGAGCTGTCATTTTCCGCTGTCTTTTCATGCAAGGTCAAAATTAAAAACTATACATAAATCAATAAAGAGTCCTGGCAGGGCCCGGTGTACGGTGATGCCGCTCAAAACAACGTCAGTCATTAATCATACAGACACGTTGAGCCAGTGCACTTGTCCTCCCGCAAGCAGTGATGAACTGTGCTGCCCTGCTGCGTCCACGTATATGTCAGCGCAGCAGGAAACAGCTCTTGACTGGACTCTTCTCATTATTTAAAATGATGACACTGCCGCTTTCCATTTCTTCTCAGGGTTTTTATGCTGGCAGAATCCAGTAATAAAGCCAAAGAAAAATGATGGGAGTAAAACGTAGAGTGCTTTTAACGAGAGATGGCAGTGCAGAATATTTCCTCTTACCTCAGAGGCGTAGTTGTGTCCATCAGAGCCACATACAGGTGAAGAGGCAGCCACGGGACAAGGCTTGCAGGTGCTTTCATGAGCCTCCACCTGCCCTGACTGCTTCACTCTGAACGTGACAGGAAAAAAGGACAACATTTAAAATGTCAGACCACTTGAATTACAGAAGAAACATTTTCTCACCCACCACGCAGATAGTTTTCCAGGGCTTTTAGGGTATCTGTCACTGAGATGTAACCCCAATACAACAAGAAAACAAGAGTCTACAGTCACGCTAGCGGCTCGGTGAGGCTGTACTTGGGCATGGTGATGGTGCTTTGACCTAAATGCTAACTTCAGCATGCTAACATGCCCACAATGACAATCTAATACCTGCTAAATATCAGCAGATATAAGATTTACCAATTTAACCATCTTTATTCAGGTAAAGCCGAGGCTGTTGGGGATGTCGTTAGTTTTGCATGTGTTTGGTCAAAGTAAAATTTGATCTGATGATGAAGCTAAAGGAAAAGTCAGGGGATAATTTAAGTTGGACCATGACTGTCTGTACAAAATCAAATTGGGGTTAGCCCCGTGTTCCCTCAGCTCTTAGTTTCCTACTGAACTTTTCCATCCCATATTAGCCCCTTTGTTCAATAAGCCCTTTGTTCCCTCATTAATAGAGCAGGCCCTTAACTGGGTTGGAGATTAGGGTTGCTCATGTTAATACAGGGGCGAAAGCATTACCTCACTGGTGGAGGTTTTGATCTGAAGAAACATAGGGTTGAGGGAACGTAGGGCTGAGGGAACACAGGGTTTAGGGGACATCATGTGGAGGGCACAAGAGGTTGAGGGAACATCGGGCTGGGGGAACACAGTAAAGGAAACAAAGAGCTGGGGGAACATAGAGTAGAGGGAACAAAAGACTGAGGGAACATAAGGTTTTGGGAAATAGAGCTAAGGGGAGAAAGGGCTGAGAGAATAAGGTTTGAGGCAACATAGGGCTAAGGGGACATAGGAATAAGGGAACATAGGGCTGATGGGACATCAAGCTGAGGGAACATAAGGCTGAAGGACCAAAGGGGTAAGGGAACATAGGGATAAGGGAACAAAGGGCTGAGGCAACATATGGCTCAAGGAACATAGTGCTGAGGTTAACAAGGGGCCAAGGGAACATAGGGCTGGAGGAATAAGATTTAAGGCAACACAGGGCTGAGGGAACATAAGGATAGGGGAACAAAGGGCTGAGGAAACATAGGGCTGAGGGAACACAGTGTTGAGGGAACATAGGGCTGAGGGAATGTAGGGCTGAGGGAACAAAGGGCTGAGAGAAAAAGGTTTGAGGCAACATAGGGCTGAGGAAACACAGCGATAAGGGAACAAAGGGCTGAGGCAACATAGAGCTGAGGGAACATAGTGTTGGGAGAATAGAGGGCTAAGGGAGAAAAAGGCTAAGGGAACACAGGGCTGATGGAACATAGGGTTAAGGGAACATAGGGCTGAGGGAACATGGGATTGAGAAAACATAAGGCTAAGGGAACATAGGGCTGAAGGAACAGGGTTTAAGGCAACATAGGGCTTAGGAGACATAGTGTTGAGGGAATAAAGGGTCAAGGAAAGGTAAGGCTGAGGCGACACAGGGCTGAAGTAACATAGTTTTGAGGGAACAAAGGGCTGAGGGAACATAGGGCTGAAGGAACAGGGTTTGAAGCAACATATGGCTAAGGGAACATAGGGATAAAGGGACAAAAGGCTGAGGCAACGTTGGGCTGAGTAAATAAGGGATGAGGGAACAGGGCTGAGGCAAGGTAGGACTGAGTGAATAAGGGATGAGGGAACATAGGGCTGAGGCAAGGTAGGACTGAGTGAATGAAGGATGAGGAAACATAGAGCTGAAGGTACATAGTGTTGAGGGAATAAAGGGCTAAGGGAAAATAGGGCCTAAGGAACATAGAGTAAAGGGAACATTGGGCAGAGGGAACAAAAGGCTAAGGGAAAATAGGGCTGAGGGAACATAGGGTCAATATGGGACATATGGCTGAGGGAATATGCGTTGAGGGAACATAAGGCTGAGGTGACACAGAGCTGAAGGAACGTGGTAGTTAAGGGGACATAGGGCTTAAGGTAAATAGTGTTGAGGGAATATTGAGTTGATGGAACAAAGCTAAGACCCCACAAAACTTAATGGCGATCCAATAGCTGAGATATTAAAGTGGCCAACATATCCCTCCATAGATTCATCCATCCAGTGTGGCAACAAGCTCATAAGCAACATCGCTCTCCAGAAACAGTGACCCTGCTACTCATTGTCAACAGTTTTCATTGTGACTATTTCTTTAACAGAAAGTATTTTCAGAGACAGCATTTGACAGAGAGGTCTGTAGATTTTCGAGAGTAACAGATAATGCCTGCCTGTCGTCCACAGTGCTGGAATGAAATGTCCACAGGCGTCAGGACAGCTGAGTCACTGCCCAGTTAAGAGACTCACATCTTGACACCACACTTAGTTATTTCTTAAAAAACAGAAAACTAGCACTTGCACTGCAACACTGATCATGCTTTCAGTTGCTCATTTGAGAGAGATGCTCTTCCAACATTTGATGACATCTTGCTCTTGTTCCTGTCAAGTTTGAATGCACTTATTGTGAGTTGCTTTGGACAAAAGGATCTCCAAAATAAATGTAATGTAACGAGACTGGGGAAAGACATGTTGCTGTTGAATTTTTTAGATTCACTTTCACTGTGATGGGATGGCAATAGAAACCTTAGGGGTAGATATCTACAAACTTGGGTAAATAAAACCAAAACTGTGTGCATTTCCTGTTATTATTTGAATGCAGTGCTTCGTAAAATCCCCCTTTTGCTTGCTTTCCTCTCACACGGTGATTGACTTCATGTTCAGTGAGCACAAACATTAGGCTCTGCAGTACGTCTTCTAAGGCTGCTACTTAATGATGCTAGGATGGTTTAGTGTGGTTGCGTTCGTGCTTATTACCCATTATTCGACACAGTCTCTCTCATCTCTGGAGTGACTCTGTAAATGAAGCACTTTATTGAAAAAGATAAACGCCTGTCGCAGCAGATAGACTTTGCAGGTAGTAATAATTCACTCCATTAATTCTTTTCAGACTGCAACCCTGCTCATTTGTTTTCCAGTCAAAGTGGAATGAATGGGTGAGGGAGTAGATAAATGCTTTTTCAGTGAGGTTTACCACTGAAAACTCAAGATTCTTTATGAAGGAAGGCACATTTGAAATACTATAAATACTAGTATTACACTGACCAAAATGTTAATGTATTTTCTATATGCTTCAGTGTCGTGGTTTCAACCCAATGCAACTCTTAAGCTGCTCTATAATCAACACCAGTAGTCCAGTGAAGTGTTATTTTCGGCATGGGGGGGTCAAGCACTCAATGTTCTCCCTGTTCAAGTGGGCTGAGACGTAAGAACACCGTTACTTAGTGACGCACAATCAAAAGCACTTAGCATCTTTAGTTTCCTTTTAACAAATGGTGAGTGATTGTGTGTTTTCTGCATACTAGGATCAAAAAAGGTAGACTAGACAAAAAAGGAATTAATATGTCGATATCATACATTTCAGTGATGACAAAATACACATAGTTAGGTCTAAATGGGAAGAAGAGCTGAGGATGGACTCCATAGATGATTGCCGTGAAGACCTTCTGAATGAAGTTAAGTCATCTTAAACGTGCATGGCTCAGTTTAACCCAGCTGATAGTGGTGCATGGAGTCCGCCTTAATAAAGCCAGACTGGTTGAAATATATCTATGAGTCATTTTTAAACTGTGGTCCATTTTGGTCTGGAAACCTTTAGACAATCCAACACATATTTAGAGAGATGCAGTGAAACAATATTTTCAATAAAATAACACTGGTATTTCCATTTCCATTAGCATGCGTCTTTCCCATCACAGCAAACAAAGTGATGGAAATGACATTTTGTCACATTAAATAAAGACAAAACTCATATTTTGGCTTGCTAGCAATAAATATACACAAAACACGCAATATAAAATGCTGTGTTTCTTATTATTTGTACATTCAAAGGAAACATAAGCTGTTTGGAATGACAACTAATAAACATATTCTTGATTTGACACAGATTGACCTTAATTTCTTATATGTGTTACCTCCATGGAGCTAACTGTCCACCACTCATATGCTTTCTTGTCACATGAATATTGCTGTGTATAGAATATGTATATAAACTCTAAAAAAGAAACTGGCCCCTGTTCCCTTAGCTTCATGTTCCCTCATTATCAGAACAGGCCCTTCCATAACTGGGCTGGCGATTAGGGTTGCCCATGTTATCACAGGACTGAAGGAACATAGTGTTGAGGGAACAAAGGGCAAAGGGAACATAGGGCTGAGGGAACATAAGGCTGAGGGGACACAGGGCTGAAGGAACATAGTGTTGAGGGAACATGGGCTGAGGGAACATAGGGCTGAAGGAATAAGGTTTGCTGCAACATAGGCCCGAGGGAACATAGAGCTGAAGGAACATGAGGCTGAGGGAAGATATGGCTAAGGGAACATAGGGCTGTGGGAACATAGGACTCAGATAACATAGGGCTGAGGGAACATAGGGCTGAAGGAATAAGGTTTGAGGCAACATTGGGCTAAGGAAACATAGTGTTGAAGGAACAAAGAGCTAGGGGAACATAGGGCTGATGGAACATAGGGCCGAGGGAGTAAGGTTTGAGGCAACATAGGGCTGAGGGAACGTAGGGTTGAGGGAACAAAGAGCTAAGGGAACATAGGGCTGAGGGAACAACGGGCTGAGATAACCTAGGGCTGAAGGAATAAGGTTTGAGGCAACACAGGGCTATGGGAACATGGGGCTGAGGGAACATGGGACTGAAGGAATAAGGTTTGAGGCAACATAGGGCCAAGGAAACATAGTGTTGAGGGAACAAAGAGCTAGGGGAACATAGGGCTGAGGGAATAAGGTTTGAGGCAACATAGGGCTATGGAAACATGGTGTTGAGGGAACAAAGAGCTAGGGGAACATAGGGCTGATGGAATATAGTGTTGAGGTAACAAAGAGCTAAGGGAACATAGGGCTGAGGGAACATAGTGTTGAGGTAACAAAGAGCTAAGGGAACACAGGGCTGAGGGAACAAAGGGCTGAGATAACCTAGGGCTGAAGGAATAAGGTTTGAGGCAACACAGGGCTAAGGGAACATGGGGCTGGAGGAATAAGGTTTGAGGCAACATAGGGCTGAGGGAACATAGTGTTGAGGGAACAAAGAGCTAAGGGAACAAAGGGCTGAGATAACCTAGGGCTGAAGGAATAAAGTTTGAAGCAACACAGGGCTGAGGGAACATGGGGCTGAGGGAACATAGGGCTGAGGGAATAAGGTTTGAGGCAACATAGGGCTGAGGGAACATAGTGTTGAGGGAACAAAGACCTAAGGGAACATAGGGCTGAGGGAACAAAGGGCTGAGATAACCTAGGGCTGAAGGAATAAGGTTTGAGGCAACACAGGGCTAAGGGAACATGGGGCTGAGGGAACATGGGGCTGAAGGAATAAGGTTTGAGGCGACACAGGGCTAAGGGAACATGGGGCTGAGGGAACATGGGGCTGGAGGAATAAGGTTTGAGGCAACACAGGGCTAAGGGAACATGGGGCTGGAGGAATAAGGTTTGAGGCAACATAAGCCTGAGGAGTAGCAGGGTTGAAGGCCCAAAATCTGGCTCAGGGACAAAGGATATAGCAAAAAACACACATTAAAGGACATTTTTTATATAATAAAAATCATGACTGACCTCTTTTAATTTTTGTATGTTCCTTTTGGTGTCAAGTGTGACAAAAATAAAAAGTAAATGCGCCTTTTTTTTGATAAGCCCCAAGCATAACTCAGGGAAGTGTATTGGTCCTGTCCACAACTGCAGCAACCCTGGTCTTCTGTCTTACATACACTGTTCTAACCATGCCCTCTAGTAGCTGTATCTGGTGTGCCATCAGAACCCTTGCAATGCACAGCCCAGTGTAGAGATACATGTGCCTTTAACAGACTCTCAACAATTAGAAGGCTTTTACTATCCATGAACTCTCCAAAACCACCCTCCTTTTCAATCTGGTTGAATAATGTGATGTTTTTTCTAAGCCTGGGGAAAATAAAATTATCTCTCAGGGGAGCCACCAAAGGTTTCTTTTAGTTATGTAGAAAATTTACTGAGTATTTCATTAACCTGTCAAACATTTCTCCAGACTAAGAATGAAATCTCCAGCCTCTGACTCCACTAAATAACAATGTTTAATTCCCTGGCGAGTCCTTCCACCCCCTCTATTTTGTCTTTCTCCCATGTTGTAAGGTTTATTAGTTTTGTCCCTTTCTTTTTTTCTTTTACAACTTCTTGTATAGTAAAATATGATGATATGTAGATGCATTTTTTCCCTCATTTTAAAGGCTGCATTACAGTAAAATGATGTAAATCCCACCCTATCAGAGCAGTGATAGCAAAACTATAAAGTTGTGGGCTATGAAATCAAAACAAAAAGCTGAACGCTCTGTAGGGCTGAAGAATCAGCTGTGGGTTCGTCATCTGAGCAACCACTTTCACATTCATGTCTTTTAATCCTTTTTTAATAGAACAATTACTATTATACCAGCTTTAAATATGTGTTACACGACGGCCACAGTTTGTTAACATGTTAAACACGGTACAAACAAATTGCATAGGTTATTCTCACTGTTAATTTGCACACCAGTTACGTTTGTGTTAATCAGATTTTTTATATTTAAACTATAATGGTGATTTGGCACCAGTGTGTGGACACTTATGGAGCGACGCCTACAAAACACATCCTCCCACTTTGGCGGTCTATTAAAGCTTCAAAATCTTCCCAGCTCTTCCTTTGTGTCGTCTATGCTGCCGCTGCTGCCGTGCATCAGTACTGCTGCTCGCTCTTTCAGCCCCACCTCCACATCAGCATCCACCTGCAGGCTCCAGCTAAGGGGGGAAACATTTAATCATCACTCCCCCATATCTCATGTAAACATATCTGCTGGGAGCGATGAGGCTGGAGTCTAGACGCCAAACTCAAAACCATGTTCTGCTGTTGAGATAAATATTTAAACGTGAGTTTTCTGACTGGAATGCTTTTCTTTTTGTCAGCTGGGAGATATCGCAACTGTCTGATATACCCCATATTTTAACTCGAAGGCTGATGTGAATGGGTTTTTTTTCCTCTCAGCTGCTCGTATTTACAGTCCATACAACATGACATGGAGTCAACGTGCATAGACATAAGAATCTGGTGGAGAGGATTATCAGATGCACTGAGCTGAGAAGATTTTGTCCACTCTCGTTAGTTTACATCTGATTTGATGACGTGTTCATTTTAGTCCATCTCAACTGCATAAATGTTTCAGTTCACAAACTGATGATCCGTGTAGTTTTAACTTATTGAACTAAGTAATAGTGGCTTCATTTTTAATTAAAACTGAGCCATGGGAGTTCATGATACATCATGCATTAGATCATGATGAGTCATGTATTAGATAAGCATTAATTAATCATAAGGTATGTACCCTAGACATTAAGTGTTACCCATTAAGTTAGCATCTCTTTCTTCTGTGTCTGACAGGAGCATTACTGTCATGATTTTAGGAGTAGCTATGTATGAGGATGGAAGCAGATAATTTAAAGATATTTTTTGGGGCTCATCATTATTATTATTATTATTATTATTATTATTATTATTATTATTATTATTATTATTATTAAATAAGTTATTAACCATGGTTATGTAATGCTGTGGTTGGGGAAAAAATACTGGCCAAATTTTCCAAACTTAGTAATGGCCAGTCTGCGCCTGAAATTAGGTATTCATTTACATATAAAATATATTTTGTTATGGGCATTATTTGCCTCCATTACTGCCTGTGTTGTTCAGTTTTACCACCCTCCATCCACACCATTAATTAGTCACTGCTCAGCATGAGTGTTGGAGCTGAAATGACATCACTCCTGACTCATGACACTCTGTGGCCCTGTACTGAGTTTAATCAATAGCTCTCACAACAAGACACTGAAAGGCTTTTAAGTGACGCACAGCCAACTGCCGCTGACACCTACAGCACAGAAGAGTCTGTCCCGTCCACGTAGGAATCTTCCAAACAGCTGCAGCATGTCTTGTAAACACAAAACAAAAAAGCCTCCCTCTGACTTTAGGACTCCACCTACCTGTGCTCCAGTTTTTTGCGATTGACACACATGGCCCTCTGGTAGCCCTGAGCGACGCACACCTTATGGCGGCTGCACTTCACATTCTGGCACGGGTCCTTGGTGGTGTCCACGGCTGCAAAGCACAAAAACAACAACACTGAAAATCACCAGAGGTGTCAATCACGGCTGAGGTGTTTTGCTTTAATTCGCTATTTTTGTCACCTCCTGGAAAAAAATACAGAGCTTCCGGCTGTTTTTTATTCGTCTTTTGACAGGGAGCATGTGTTCAACAGATTGATAGCAAAAGAGAAACAGAGGAAAGCAGCGATTTTATGTGCTGCATAATCAAATCAGCATATTTACACCTTTTAAAATGATCTTCCGTCCTCTCCTCTCTAAACGGGGCGTCTGCAATGAAAATCATGAAAGGTGTAATGAAAAATATTCTGGCAGTGTGCACAAATGAGTCCATTGATTTTATAGTCAGCACTCCTGAAAACATGGACGCCTCGCTGTCATTAGCGAGGCAGCCTGTCGTCAATAGCACTGCCTGCAGTCTCCAACGGCTGTCTGTGATTGCGAGGAAGCCTGACAGCACTGATTGAGCATCTCTTTCTCTCGGCTTGTCACATCTCACTTCCCCCGTGTCAACTTATCACTGTCTCTCCCCGTCTTGCCTTTTCTCTCTCTCTCTCACACACACACACACACACTACTCCATCTTTGTCTCCCACGTTCCCTTTCTTTCCACCCTCTTCCCTCCCTCCTTCAACAGCATCTCTCTCTATCTTTGGAGAGTTGAACTCTTCAATGCGAACCTCTTTTCCACTGATAGACTGAGATGGAAATAGCACTGTGTCCTTCACCTTCCTCAGCCTGTGGTCAATGCCATCCGAAACTGGATGTCACACCGTCCCAGCCCATTTGCCGCCTTGCTGGAGAGGCCTCGGAAAACTCTCAGGCTCAGATAAATTTAAGAGTGAGTGGCAAGCAGGCGGTCGGCGAGAGAAATTTAAGCTGTGAAATCCTGAGTCAGCTTTGAGCAGCTGCTTTGTAGTCAACACGGTCAACAGACGAGGTGGCTGCCAGCCAGATTCCTGCAAATCCGGAGACTAGGTGATACTTTGATGCTACAGCAGGGAGGTACGAGGGAACAGTGGATGACATGACAGCTCTGAGGGAATCCAAAAATACTGGTAGGAAGCTGTGCGCCTGTGGTGCTTTTGTTCTATAAGACTAGGTATGAGACTGAGCTGGTGAACGGAGTTCGTAAAGAGCCCAAGACCTGCACCACTTCACAGCCTCCGTGCTTATGATCCACCAGCCTCTCTTCTACGATGCATTTTTATTGTGGAGGTTACGTGTTTGGTCCTGTTGGTTTATCTGTTGGGATAGCAGGATATCTCTTCTGAGTTACTTAGTCTCTATTTGTGGCTTCAGCACTATATATTACTCTATTTCCATGAAGGCAGTTTGACGGCCGGATCAGAGCCGGTGCCTGAACTCAAAGTAGTTCTCTGCGTTTCAACAGCCTAATAAGTGTCTCTCAGCCAAAACTGGTTCTGGAGCAGCACCAACACTTTGCTGGTCTAGAACCATTGATGTATAAAGACAACTGAATACAGCGTTGGAGGCGGGACTCCATTTACTTCTATGAAAGTTGCTCAGTGGCACATAAAGCCAGAAAAGCTCAGTTTTAGTAGAATGACATTACCCTGATCTTCTGCCTTGTAGGGCCCATAAAGCAAGCTCACAAGAGACTTCTGCCCGAGTGGTTAACTTTCGGTTTAGTGCTCTGCTAACTTAAATGAGGATAAATATGATTTTATTGAGCTGCTCTTCTAGACTTTAGAAATGTTATTGGACCAAATGGATCAAATCCTGATGGTGACACGAGTCATTTCACAGGGGTTGTGATGCTTGAAAAAATGTATCCATTAGTTTTCAGATGTCGCTTTTACATTATAAGTCTATGGGAAAACTTATTTTTGAGCCCCATGGAATCAGCTGACGGACCCAGAAGTTGTAATTTCACTTTTGGCCACTGTGTAAATTTGGCGTCAAAGCCCTGCGCTGTTCTTCTGGATGTCACGATCCTGGGTTTTTGTTTATATTACGTTATCCTATGGACTTTGTTTTGGAGTTTTCTGGTGTCTTGTGTTTGGATTTTTGATACCTGAGTTCATCGTATTTTTCCCGGTTGGTTTTCAGTTTAGTTTTTGTTCTGCTTTCATTTGGACTTTCAGTTACCTGCTTGCTCTGGATGTTTTTCAGTTACCTGCTTGCTCTGGGTGTTTTTTATCAGCTGCATTAAAGCTTGCTTTTTGTTAAAACTTACTCTACACTTGGGTCCACCCTGAACTGACACTTGACACTTGAGCTGTCTACAACTAAGAACTGCTTATGCCAGGGGCAGGGGGCGGGATTATTGTGACCAATAAAGGTCAATTAACACGTTGTGACTGCTAATTAGAGAAATAAAATAGAGCTTCAGAGTGGATGTGAAATCAAAGGAGCAGTGATCCATGGAGGAGACAAACTGTCTCACTGCACTGTGATCCTTCCCAGAAATCCAGAATAAACTTGAGTGAGCTTCAAGAAGAAAGCTGGCGTTCGAAGAAATACGGCATGAGGCGGCAGTAACATTTAAGAAATAATTAAGAAACTAAAAGAGGAGTTCAGAGACCAAAAGAAGGACCCCAGGTGCAACTCATTCTCACTTTGAACTTGTCACATATTGCATTTGGTCATGGACTTTCCACGTACAGATACAGGGCTCTAGTTTCGCAGACCGGGCGAGGCAGGGGCGCAGCGCACCTGCGCTTCGCCAACTGGGTGTGGCCAGACGGATTTTGCAAGTTTGGCACACCGTGCGCCTGACGCAGCTACTCCTTTATCCCACCTCCGTCCCTCCTACCTGCGGAAAGTCGGAAAGAGGGAGGAGAGAAGGCGTGGGGTGGGTTTTACACACATCACACCAATCAGATGAGCCCCTCTCCTCGCCCTTAAATGCGCCACGCTAAGGTGTAATGAGAGTTTACTCAATTTGCCATGGCAGAAGAGAGCAGCAGCGTCAGACAGCCGAACTTCTCCCAGGAGGAAACTGATGTTTTGGTCCGGGAGGTCTGCTCGCAGTGTCCGAATATACGGAACTGCGAGCAGACCTCCACGGGCTGATGATGCAAAGGTAGCCTGGGAGGAGGTCACCACAATTGTAAATCAATGTTGCGTTTCTCTTGTGCGCGTGCGCTCTCTCTTTCTCTCTCGCAGTCTCACTCTGTTTGTTTTCTTTTGACTTTGACTTTGGCTCATTAGTTTGCAGCTGTGTTAATCAAATCAGGTTGGGTTTCCATTACGCATGCCAAACGTGCCAAACAGTGTCAATCCCCTTTGATCTGACATCAGATGTGATGGGACAGTCGATATAGAGATAGATCTGACATCAGATGTGATGGGACAGTCGATATAGAGATACATTTATATGCTGATTGCAGATAGTAGACCTGGTTTCAGCTGGCGAGCTTTTAGCGCACCTTCAGCGAAGCCTTTTGGCACGAAACTGTCACTGCGCCAAGCTGGACCTGTCGACACCTCCCCCTGCTGCGCCGCCACACCCATCTCAGCGCACCTCGGTCTGCCAAACTACCAAACTGAGCGCGCCGCGGGTTGCGCTGCTTGAAACTAGCTCTGCGTGGGGTTCGCCACCCTGCGCCACCCTGCCCGGCGCCGGGAAACTAGAGCCCACAGTGTGAAAGTACCCTGTGTGCGTTGGTTGTTGACGTTCTGGGATGCCGTGTCAAGTTCTGCCTGTTACATGCATTGTCTTCTTTCAAAATACACTTGTGTTTTCACAGGAAATTTAATGTTTACATCCGATCCTTTCAATTTCACAGGAAATTTAATGTTTACATCCGATCCTTTCAAAATAAATGTACTATGTCAGTACGACAGCGCAAATTGATGTTTTCTTCCCTCTAACAACAAACACATGTGGCTGGGTTTAGGTAACAAAAGCATGTGGTTAGGTTTAGGAAAAAAACAGGGTCTGGCTTTAGAACACCGTTCTCTCGGGTGAAAGTCTGTGTTTGTTGGACCCATCCATCACCCCTCCCGCCTGCCCAAGTCGGACTTTTGCTGCCTTAACTTTAGCTCTTGTCCTGCCCCATTTCCCCCTGACATCGCCTGGCACCATTAAACTATAACGGCAATCAGCCGCGTATCATGCTGACGTTAGAGGACTAGCGCCGGATTTTGATGACTTCGGAGTGAGACCAGTCTCCCAAGTGAAGCGGCGATGGTCTGCCACAGAGAAAACCCCATAGTTTGGCAGTCTACACAAACCCTAGCAGGAAATACTTAATAATCTGATGGATTTTTGTTGGAAAAATGATGCATTTTTGCAACATTTTAAACACCTACACAAAAAAACCTTAACAAAAATAACTGTAACATTGCACAAAAACATACAATAATGGGAAATCTTTGAAGTCATGCTGCTTCATCATACCTCATCATATGACGGGTCACAAGACTTGGTATTAAATCAGCGTCTTGATATCTTTTATACTGTTTGAGCTATCACAGCACACATTTCATGCTTGTTTTGGTCGTATTTAGGCTTTTACATTGATTTGTGATTGGTGAAATGAGTCAGTCTTTCAAACTATCACCAAAAAGTCTACACAAAAACAAACTCTCATGCTCAGTGTTACTGTCTCTGTGACTGGACGTGGTTTTTGAATAACCAGCTAAAAATCACAGTAAAATCTGACCAAAATTCTAATCGACTGTCAATTGTTAAATGAGCTCTGAAACTCTGAAAATCATTTCCACAGACTGACGCCGCCCGCATAGCAGATGTATAAACATCTCACCAAAGAAGAAGAGCACAGCAAGACAGCTATTGTGATCGGTGGAAATATTGGACTTGAAACATTAGTTTTGCCCCGGGAAAACATTTTATCATTCTGGGCAGGCAGAAGAAAAAGATATCTGTGAGATCAAGAAAATATCTTTGAAGACACAACCAGCAGCTGGATAACAAGTAAAAAAACATACAGTGCCACACTACATCACTGCTGCAGAGGGTGTGGATAAAGCAGGTTGTCACCAGTTGTCAGGGGTGAACGGGGATATTAGACTGGGTGCAGTTACTCTTCAACACTGCAAGGTCTTTTAAGATTCCCACAATTTTCTGTTGAAGTTATGCACCTGCATTCATAAAAATTTGGCATTTTTATCATGATTGTCATCAAGTAGGTGCATTTTGATGCATATATAAGGCTGTCCCGTATACCAGATTTTTAGCATCAAAGCTTCAGTAAGAAATATTCACAGTTAATCGGAGCTTTGACGGGGTCACCCTGGTCACACAAAGCTAGCAAAATGAATACTTGGAAAGATGGTCAGCCTGTTCCACACAGTTTTTTAGGTGATTTGCTAAGCTCATTGTGGATTTTATACACACCAGTTTCCTTTGGAGCATCTGGCACTTGACTTTTGGGGGTCATCTTGCATTTCTTTTAACAATTCCAGACACTTGACATTTTTAACATCTTGCTAACGTGTCTTTGAGCCTGTCACATGTGGTCAAACTGTTCCGGTTTCAGAAGGGCTGGACTGCTAATGATTAAATGAGAGCAAGTCGGAGTCACAAAACTATGACAAAGTTTAAATGTCCTTGTCTGCGAATAACTAAAAATAACAAAACAAAACAAACATTAAAACAAAACGGAGCATTCAAATACTGATGTTACGTTACAGTGTGCTCCATGCTTACTCAGACAGCTTGTCGGACCATCACAAAGGGGCCGGCTTAGCAAAAAGTCAATTAACATTTTGTGGCTGCCATTTACAGAAAAAAAAAAAAGCTTCAGAGTGGATGTAAAATCAAAGGAGCAGTGATCCACGGAGGAGACAAACTGTCTCCTTGCCTTGTGATCCTTCACAGGAATTCAGAATAAACTCAAGTGAGCTTCAAGAAGGATGATGGCGTTTGAACAAATACAGCACAAGATGGCTACAGCCGAGTATGACAGCAACATTTAAGAAATAACAAAGAGGCTAAAAGGAGTTTTTAAGGTGATTTGCCAAGATCATTGTGGATTTAATACATAGCAGTTTCGTTTGGAGCATCTGGCACTCGACTTTTGGGGGTCATCTTGCATTTTTTTTTAACAATTCCAGACACTTGACGTTTTTAACATCTTGCTAACGTGTCTGTTAGCCTGTTACATGTGGTCGAACTGTCCTAGTTTCAGAAATACTGGACTGCTAATGATGAGAGCAAGTTGGCGACACAGAGCTATCACAAAGATTAAATGTCCTTGTCTGAGAATAACTAAAAATACTGGATGACTATTCAAATACTGATGTTACGTCCATTACCATGGCAACAACTGAAGCTTTAAAGCATTTGGGTCAGACCTGATACGAATACAAATTTATTTATCTGTAAAAAAATTAAGTTACTAAAAAAAAAAAAAGGACTGCTCGGCAGTTGCATTAAGGTTTTCATTTCATTTATTTACATAGGAAAGGAACTGAAAGTAAGATTGTGTGTTAGAGTTAAACCTGGCAGTTGAAAACTGGTTTTCAGCAGGTTCCTGTTATGCAACAAAAACACATCGCAATATAGAATAAAAACAGAATCAATCAACAGAGGCAAAACAACAAAGTGTAGGCAGCTGCAAAGTAAATGCAGAGTAGCAGAGTTTAGTCGAGTATAAAATAGGATATGGGATTTAAATCCGTGGTTGCAGGTATGTCCTTCCATCATACAGTGTTTATGTGTGTTTGAAATGTGTATTAGTTAGGTTACCGTGGATCCTGTAAGCTCTGTTGTATAGTCTTGCTATTGGTTCAACGGTTTCCTTTGTGGTGAGCGACCATATGGGGAGACAGTAGGATATTGTCGAGAGAATTACTGCATGTAGGTATGTGTCTGAAACAGCAGGGGTGAGATATGCTCTGATCTTCTTATAGACATACAATTCCCAGTTGAGCCTCTTTATTAGGTTCTGAATGTGGTGTTGATAAGTGAGATGTGAGTAAAGGAATATTTAAAGATATTTGTAGGTTTCTGTGATGGTTAGTTTGTTACATTTTGGTTTGTTTAAAAGGTTGAAACATGATACTGAGGTTATTTATGCCAAAAATGATTGGCAGGAACAGTAGGAGCTACAAAATGAGCAGAAAATCCCACAGTTCCTCTTCACAGATCTACAGATTGAAGAAACCGTGTATGATCAACAATGGTTCCCAAAATGGGAGCTCGTAGAGCAGGACTCCAACTTTACTAGCATAAAAATAAGCTGACAGCACCTAAAATGATTGAGCCATATCAGTTAACAGTCAAAAATAGGGACATCAGTGTCAGTTAACCCATTGACTGGTAACTATCCAGTTAATATTAAGGAAAAAAAATGCAGGGAGACATAATTTTGGTTTGGCTTTCCACAGACTCACCGTAAGCTTCTGCACCACATTAAAAAGCGCTTTTCATTTAGATATGGTTAAATGTTAAAGTTTCCTGATGTATATCTCTTCTTTAATTTTATTTCTGTTGGCTTTGCTGACAGGAGGTTAACATGCGGAAACATAGTGCCTACTGCCCATCCTCTGGTCTCCACTGGTTAGCTAACGTTAGCCCTGCCTGCTCTGCACTGCGTACCAGCCACAAATTTGCAAATCCTCGGATAGCAAAGGAATGACCCACCCTACGTGCCCCATGAATAGCTAGTACTTGTTGCCTTCATTGGTTGGATTAATTAGAGTTAGGGTAAGAACATCAAGACAAGCCAAGCAGGGGGTAAAGGTTGGGTTAGGGTTAGGATTTGGGTTTCAATTAGGGTGCACTGAACTGGGGTTCGATCCCCAAGCAAAGGGTAGACCACCGGACCTGAAGACAAAGGAAGAGGCATGTCCACTTTTATTTCTGACTGAGTGGTGGGTGACTGAGGGGGAATTCCCGGTCGAATTTGTGGTTATGATGGGGGTGTAAGAATGATGATGTTGGGTTATGGTAAAATTGGGGTGGCTTACCATTAAAAGTACTGGTTGCCTTCATTGGTTGGATTGATTAGGGTTCAGATGAGAATGTCAAGGTAAACCAATCGGAGGGTTAGAGGGTAAGAGAATAAGACAGAGTAAGGGGGGCCATTTCTTCGCTATACTAGGGTTTGCAAATTTGCGTACTGGCTGGATTGGATAGGAGCTACACACTGTGTCATGTGACTGCAGTTGGTTCAGATCGAGGTCGGAACACGTTCTCAACACAAATGAACCGCACCAGAGTTCATTTGTAACCGGAGCGAGACCACCTCTTCAAGAAGGTCTTAGTCTGGTTGTTTTGGTGCGTACCTGAGTGCGACTACTGTGTTCCCACCTGCTCAACCAAACCGCACTTGGGAGGCAAAGGAACTTGAGTTTGATTGAACCGAACCAAGCAGGGCAGATGTGAAAGCACCCTCAAACTGAAGAGTAGCTCAACTGACCTACAGACTAACATGCATAACTGGTCAGAAATATTCTCTGTGCGTAACTTATTTATGGTTAACTGTTGACATCCCTAGTCAAAAAGAAAATAAATTAGTATCAGTCTGTAAAAACTGAATTATAAATCGGTTCATCTAGATTCCACCTCTCAGTGGGGAAGAAACTCATAAAAAGACGCAGCGTTCAGACTCAGCACAGAAGCTCAAAGACAGACAGCTGAATGAAACGTCAAAGTCGTTCGATATAAAAAGATTTTGTGACCACTTGACTTTTATTCCCCTCGTCTGTTCCAACAGGTATTCTGCTCCGTCATGATTTAATCCCAGTGGCTGTGACGATATCCAGACTGTACTGCTGCTATTTCTCTTTAGATCTCAGACATGAAACACCCCAAAAATCACCCCAAACTGTCACCATACATCTCATTTTGACTATTTCTTTACAATAAAGAGAGCAAAGACACATCTCATATTTTCACATCTCACATCAGTTCTCTTGGGTGAAACTCATCACTCAGGTTTTCCTCAGGCTTTCTTCTGGTTTATCTTACAGAGACTACATTCTGTTGGTGGATCCTCTCAGAGTTTAAGGTTTAACATTTCATTTTGTTAACATCAGTTCCAGGCACGGACCATATACTTTTATTGGGCCAGGGAACAGAAGTGTATGGTTTTTTTTTAGTGGTGTAATATACCTTTAACTAGAACCACTTTCTCCTGTGCCTTTTTATTATTTTCCGGCCACGGAGCAGTTGCTGTACCTGTCGTCTGCTCAGACAGAAACCACAGCTGTAGACTGTGCAGTGAGCCGTGCACTGTGCAGTCTGAATATATGAGGAAGAATCAAATAAAACTAGAAAGCACTCAGGGGGCACACACCGGTATCAAGGCTCTACAATCCTCTCTACGTATTAGTTTGATAATAGAAAATATGGATCTGAATTTGGATAGTAATACTCAATTGGTGAGACAAAACAATAGATGCATATCTAATTACTGTCCAGGAATATGCTGGACATGGCTGTACATAAGGATGAATGGCAGCCTTTAGTTTTGGAGAATATACCTTCTCTGAGAGTATTATCATTTTGGATGATCTTATAGCCGTTTACATTGCTGAAGCTCCACCTGTAGATGTAATGTCAACAACTGTTGGCACCATATGTGCATGGTTCATCTACATTTGGTTTAAACTGCAAAATACAATACAGTTTTTGTGGCTTATGTCACAAAGGCTTTATCAGATTACTGATATAGAGGAATAGAAAAAGCCAAATGAACAATTCTTTCAGTATATATTTAGTGAAGAGTGGATGAAAACTGTAGGAGGGAAGGTGGAAAATAGTTTTGCAAAAACGTACAATAACTGACCGCCATCCACCCCAATTGATACGGCAAACGTAGGGTGCTTTCACACCTGCCCTGTTTGGTTCGGTTCAGTCGAACTCAAGTTTGTTTGCCCCCTAAGCGTGTTTCTCGAGACCTTCTTGAAGAGGTGGTCTCAGTCCGGTTACAAACAAACTCTGGTGCGGTTCGTTTGTGGTGAGAACGCGTTCCGACCTGGATCTGAACCAACTGCAGTCACATGATACATTGTTTGGGTTAAACATGAGCATGTTACAGTCCTGGAGGATTATTAATGTGCACCTCCTCCTGTACTGCCTTAATATGCACATTCAGCACATCCAATGCATCAAAACATTGTTTTCTAGTTGGAGCAGCGCCTCGTTTTCAAACTGTATGGTTTGACTAAAATGAACAATGACAGCAATATAGTCCACGATGAGCAGCGCTAAAATCAACCTGCGTAGTTGTCCCTCCATTGTGACATTAGAAAGTGTTACATTCATCTTTATCTAACATTTTGTTTACTTCCTGGATTTTTCCCACATGGAAATTCGGACCAACCAAGAGCAGCTTTCTTGCGCAAGGCATTTGATCTGGTCTGCTTGTAAATGCTGTTGTGAGAACACGAACTGACTGTAGACAATTATGCAACTTGGTCACAAAATTACTCCCTGATTTGGACCGAAGCAAGACAACTCTAGGTCTGAAAGCACCCTTAGAAAACTGGTGTTTATTCACACACATTCAGTATTTACTGAGAAATATTAGCATTAGAAATAACATCAATTTGGAATTGTGTTTCTGGCTATCTGATGAATGTTAGTCCACTAGTGTCTCTTCTATTAGCTCTGTTTTTGGTCTCCACCAACTCCAACAATATTTGATCCTTTAGCTGCGAAATGCGCCACTATGTTCAGGTGCTAACTGTGTGTGTCAGCTGTTTGTTGCTGAGCAGGTAGTGTGAAGTGGATTTTTAGGGTTTTTTTTAACTGAAAACAGCTGCCTGTTGCAACCAAGACAAAGGTGATGAGAGTGAGAGTGAATCAAAACAGTGAAAACCCAAACAATGAGCTCCCCCTTTCATACTACACAGCTGTGTCTCATGTTGTGTTCACACCAAACGCGTATGAAATTTCCCAATGTGTTACTCGTGCAAGTTTGAACAGCATATAAAATCTCTGAATCGATGAATGAACTTCCACCAGGACTTCCTCAGCATCATCTGGCGAGTAATTTCCTTCGAGATAAATAAAATGCTGTTCAACTGAAGTGAATTGAATTGAACACATGTGTTGCTGAGTTTGTCTGGTGCAGTTCATGGCTCATGCGTAACCAGCATAGCTGTGTCGCAACTGATGCCTTTGTTGTTACCACAGTAACCCATGTCGATAGGATGGTGATGTCTGGACACACAGATGTGATCACTTCCACATACACCAGCAGACAGTCTGTCGTAAAGATCTAATTTGAGACACAGATCTAATCTGCCTGCAGGCTGATCATAGCTTCACAGTTCAGGAGTTTTTATGCAAATAAGAGAACTTCATAAACAGCCAAGTGTTATTACTGTTGGATGTATACCGACATAAAAATACCCACTTTAATATATACTTGTTAATTGCATTACTGTATGTTCCCATAGAAACACAGCTTGGCGTCTCTCTTATTGCTCCCTGGTTCGGCATCTCAAGATATCAAGTCTGCCTCCAAGCAACAGCCTCAGATCCAACACGTCCCTCACACAGTATTCTTATACAACTCCTACATGCTGAAAATGAAATCCAAATACGAGATTTAATTTGCATTAAAGATCAAATGTGTTTTCCACCTCGCCTGCGCTGCTGGTGGTTGTTGACATCGTGCTGCATTGAGAATTCAGTGCAGGGCCGGGACGTGTGAGGGCCATTATGGGTTTTAAATCCGTCTGTAATCATGTCAACAAAGGCGATGGGACTGCACCGAGCCTGTGTCCAATCTCTCTGAGATTATTATTATTATTATTATTATTATTACGCTGCCATCAAAAACTAATATAACGTGGCTGCTTGCTCATCCACAATCAGCTTTCTCTCCGTTGTCTGTGACTTCTCTACTGAGCGTGACGGCTTGCAGTTGGACAGGATCTTCCGTCAAAGGCCTTCATCAATTTGTTTTACATTCAGACTGTCAGAGTGCATTTAATGAAGTACTTTAGTGGTTCGGCACAAAAAGAAAAAAAAGAAAATCCGCAAAAGACCTGCCAAGAAACAGGAGCACATGTCTGAAACCGAAAAGATTTAGCTGTGATGAATATTAAGAGCATGAGAGAGACGGGCTTTAAGTAAATTAGTTTCAACTGGATTTGCAATTACTGTCATCTTAGAAGACTCTTTTAAACCCTTCGATTTAATTGGTGGTCGCTGCGTTAAAGCAGCCTGCAGCTTTTATTCTACCACAATAGAGCTATGAAATTACTTACTTATAATTAGAGAGGATGCAACACACAAGTTCACCTCTAGTTCCTTTTTATGACGCATTACGTCTGAATAATTTCCTGCAGTTGTTGTACAAATGGAGGCATAATCACAGTCACAGTCAAAACTTTTCTCTTGGCAGAATTTATCGGCTAAAATAAAGGATGTCAAGGTCAAATCTGGCAGCGCCTCTGTTAAATCAGAGCAGTGGGGACCTTATTGTTTTGAAATGGCCCTTAAACACTCTGCGGAGCTGACGTCTCAATCAGCTCACTTACAAAAGCACCGGAGGTGTCTGAAGTCTCCCATTAGGTCTTTTGTTCTATCCGGGGCTCGCAGGTACACCTTGTCGGAGTTTCTGCTGTCTTGTTAAATTTGCAATGAAGAGGGCTCTGATCAATTAACTCTGCAGAATTAGTCCCGGTGGGAGTTGGGACGGGGACGAAATCAATGGTATTCAAATGAACATCGCCCACACTACAGCAAGCGAGGCGTTTTCTTGAGACTACATTAGTTATTCCCCCTGTTGTAAGAACAGACGGCTGGGATAACGTCTGGAACAGCTCCTTCTCACATCTTCCTCCTTTGAGGCAAATCTTCAACGTCTTTTAAGTGAGGCAGTGTGGGTGTGGCGCTACAGCCGACCTCCCACACTCACCTCGCAGCGGGAACACACTGCTTACCCTCAACTGACTAAAGCATGTATGAATAGTGTCTTCATAAGCCGAGCTGCAAAATGATTCATGCTTCATTATCTCCACCATAGAAGGGTGACCATTTGACTAGGTCAAACAGTTAAAATGTGATTTTTGCTGAAACAAGCACAGGTTCAGCTGAATGCAGCAAAATATTTTCAGTAGACTGAATTCTTTTAATTTTTACTTTTTTCCTGCTAATTTAATTTAATTCAATTTAACTCAATTTAATTTAATTTAATTCAATTTAATTTAATTTAATTTAATTTAAATCAATTTAATTAATCTGTATGGAGAGTTTTTAACATTTTTATTTATTTATTTTTAAATATATTATATTTTAACATTTGTAGTTTACTTGCATTTATGATGATCAAATATCGCAGATTATTCACCAGTAAGTCATATTTTGAAATAATAAAACAAACCCTGAATAATTCTGTCTCCTCATAATTTACTCTTGTAGCATAAGTTTTTTTCTTGCACAAAAATTTTTTGTTCAAACTGAACTTGTTTTCCCTTACAACTGTTATTTGTTGCTTTAGGTTATTCAATAATTAATATAATTAAAATATACTTGTATTTTTGCTTATTAACAGGTGCTGAATTCTCCACTTCAGTGTGCCAGATAATTAAACAAATGCTTTTTACACCTAATACCATAAAATATATTAATTCTGAGAAATGTTTAAATGATCTAAACTGTGGAAATATCCCTAATGGACAGCTTTATTGCAGCAATCTGCAATGCGAACTTACAATAACACTTTTTTCTGGCAAACTTGGGATTCTGGTTCGGGTAAAAGTAAAATAATGTATGTGTAATATTTCAGGGTACGATATTGCAACAAAATAAGTGATATAGTTTTACAGTTTGCTTCAAATATTCAGTAAAAACTAAACAAAAAATGATCTCTCATTTCTTTAGTTTGTGAACAACAGCAGTAACTCAGTGTGAGATTCAGGTTCTGTATACAATATTAATAGTTGAACAAAATAAAGTCTACCACACATTACACATTTAAACAGCTCCCAAATACAACAATTGTACCCTGGGATCTATATATTTAAATCAACAGGTGATTTCCTTCTTTTAGTGTTATTTTTTTCCACCTGGACCTTTATGCTCTGCCATTTCTCCTCTAATCATCACGCTGTAACCTGTGAATCATCACGCTGTAACCTGTGACAGGCTGTTATGATACCACAACTATCGCACATTCACATATATGTCGTTTTTTTTGTCAAGCTAGGAGCGTCACGTACACTGACTCCTGTGCTTGCATGGTGAGAGAGGAGAGGGAGAGACACTGTGCTGCTGCCAGAGGAGCCGCTGAATGAGTTCCCTCTGAACGCTAACTCGCTAAAAGACCGTGAGAAGTCCGGGGCTGTTCATTAAACATTCAGGACTCCACAGTTTATTCCACACTACTGAAGCTGCTCCTCTTTCTGGAACCACTGCGGAGTCAGTAATAATTCAGCTTTTAGCCATACTTGTTAATTCAGTGGGAACCAAGTCAAAATATTGCAAGTATCACGATGTGAATTTTCATTTCATATTAAAAATTATACTGGTATCATAATGAACGAGACGATATGGCACACCCCTGATTCTGGTGTCCTGCATTTTGTATGTCTGCCAACCACCCCGACCTCCTCACTGTGAATCCAGTGAGGTACATAAATGTAGTGTTTCATTAACCCAAAGTAATGTTCTCTGTGATACCACAATGCAATTATGAAAACAACTTGGTGATATACAAACATAATTTCTAGGAGACATGGTTGGTTTTTGTGGAAACTACTATACGCTTCATACAACTAGCAAACAGCATATTGTTCCCCGCAAAGACACTGCTGAATGTCTCAAATGCTTGGCTCAATACTATCATTTAAATTTGTAAGATTATGAAATATTTGCACTCTCTTAATGTTTTTTTTAATATGCTTTTTCATTTCAGTTGAATACAGTAAGACAATTTGACTGAAACACCATGCTTTCACAGTCTCCTCTCCTCCTCCACAGCTGATTTTCTAACAGTGAGATTTTTTTCTCTCTCTCGACAAGAAACAGACCCCATGGAGGTAAATGGAGCCTGGTGGGAGTTCTGAGTTGAGCCCTCAGCAACAAAGGCAATTATAGCAGGCTTTTCAAACTAATGGATCTGACTGAAGGCTCAGACTCTCCTTTCCTGAATCACAACTGTGTTCTCACCCTCCACAAGCTCTGACACTCCAGACCAGCGCTCACCACACACCGGATGACCTCAGACAACTGCTGCAATTAAGAAAAGCCTGCACTTCGATAATGTCTGCCGCACTGTTTCATTGTCTACAGCAGATGTATAAAGGCGGACAGCACTTAGCATTGATTATGCTGGTAGAATATGAATTACAGCACTGTTTTTTCTTTTCTTTGCGGTAGAACTGGCCATTTAAGTAAAGCCATTTAAATATTGAAAGTCTTTGCAAACGGTCTCTGCATATAGTACAAAAGCACACACTCAGACTGTAAGTGGAAAACACACTACACTTCAAATGAAACCACACAGCTATCCTCATGTGCCCACAGAAAAATCTTTTTTAATCAGATAAAATCAGACTTACTTTCATCAGAGCCCATGTTCTCCTCCATGTTTTTGATGTAGTCATCCTGGAAGGAAAAATATATTTGCATTAATGGGTTTAATAATTCATCTTAGGCAGCACAATAGAGGAAATGTGCTCTTGCGCTCATGTTTAATGAGAATTCAGAAGAGCATACATAATGGAGGAAGATAACAGAAAATTTGCTGCACGCCATGAATGACACTTTAAATGTGAGCGTGATTTTAGCAATTCAAATAGATTCAGCTCTTACGTTGAATAGATTGGTAAAAGCAAATTACAAGAACACAAAGCCTTTAGGATTTTTTTCAGTCCAAGGTCTGATTAAATTCAGTTAATTTCTGTGACTAATTTTTTACTCATCCCATATTCTGTTCATTTGCTTGATTGATTTATCTCTATTTCAATCTTTAGGTGAAAAAGAATAATAAAAACTAGAACTAGCAGTGTTACCAAGTGCTTAGAAAGCCTCAAAATAATGACCAAACCTCAAAAAAGAGATTGGCTTTCCCCTCAGGCACGTAATTCATCACAGCCGCTGTAAAACTTTGCCCTTTTGCTGATGACAGTCAATTATACCTTTTTAAATAAATCTTAAATTACTTTAAGTGGTGGATGGATAATAGTTTCTGTCGGGATAATTACACACATGTTCAGTCAATTTCCGTCCTCCTTGATTAATCAAACCAATATATGTTTTACCACTTAATGCTGCTGTGTCCTTTTCTCTTTTTTGTGCTGCTGCATCACTTAATTTCTCCTCCTGGGATCAATAAAATGTGCTCTTATCTTTGTTTTAGATTAAAATTTTCAACAACACACTAACAAATAATAGTCCTATTTTGTCCACCTCCTAATTAAAACAATAAATAGACCTTTCCTGGACTTTGGGGGGAATTTTAGTACAGACTTTAACCTTCAAGTGCCCTGCTAGGTCTGATGCACAGCTACATTTCAGAGCTGTTGTCCTTGTATGAGCCAGTGAGCAGCCTGAGATCATCAGGCCAGACGCCCCGGGCTGTTTTCCCCTCAAGGATTTATTCTGGGGGTGACTTTACCTCTGTGGGTCCCTGGTACTCAGTGTGAATGCCCTGAGAAGATCAGGCAGGCTGAACAGAGTCTTTTCATGAGGCTTTTTTTGTCCATTTTTGTTTATTTTTTTATTACAAACTACTTTTTTTGTAATATACTGTCAGTGTCAAAGGTTTGAAAAGTTATACTTTTTTAGATTTTTTGGGAAATACGCTTATTCGCTTTCTTGTTGAGAGTTAGACGAAAAGACTCAAATGCCTGTATGCTAAATAGGCTATGTAGCTGGAGCGAGCAAGGTGATTAGCTTAGCTTAGCACAAAGACTGAAAAGAGGGAGATATATTCAGCCTGGCTGTGTCCAAACCATGTTTTTACCCTGTGATTTTTGTGCAGATTAAAAAGAGAGATTAAAGAGATAATATAAGATCATAAGACTGTATAAAAATAATGGATGTGGCCACTGTGATGTCACCAATTTGAAGCCTGAAGTTTGGCATTTTGGCTGTTGCTGTCTTTGTTTTTTGGAGCCAGAATTGACCATATTTGGACGAGAGAGTGGAGCTAACCTTAAAGCTAAAAAAACACCAGCATCTTGTGATGTGCATCAAATGCTGCCCCTAGCACACACGTGGACGTGTCGCACTGCAGCTCTTCAATAGACAACCACGCAAAGTTATTACTACTTTTACTAAAAAATCTGTACTTCCTCCAGCTATGCATTAGCTTAAAATCACGTGAGGACAGCCCCTTTTTAAACTTAATTTATCACCTAAACTGCCAATCTTCAAAACTACGACTCGCCAGGCAATACTTTTTTGGCCATTGTCTTTATAATGACAGGATTGTGGGTCCTTTAGCTCGGGATATTTCTCAACCTCAACAATGAGTCACTCCTCATCCATTCTTCATCACACACGAGACACAGCAACAGCTGCAGCGTTCTCTTTATACATCAATGGTGAGGAGAGGAGTCAAGCTGCCATAGGAGCAGAGAGCCACTGCCAGTGTAGGGTTGTACATTGAAAGTAATAGGGGCATATTTCGTTACACATGGCGTTTACTGCTGGTGTGTTTTGGCTTGCTGGCTTGGTTAGCATGGTGTATTTAAATCTATAGCAATGGTTAACTGTGATAATGCTGATACTCATTTTTGCTAGCAAAAAACAAAACCATTAAAACAAAATGTCACCTACTTACTGGAAAAACGAAATATCTGACCCCTTAGAGAGACTTTTAGTACAACTAAATTCTGAGCAACACTTTTTAAAGTGACCAAAACGTTACAATTCATTTTTTTTAAACTGAAAACACACTTAAATGCAACAGTAACAGCTACCTGTCTGTGAATCTGAGGTTATGCCATAGCAGCAACTCGTCAACCGATGGCATCCACCCATCACTCAGAGCAGCCACATCTTTAATTATGCATAACTTTATGCTTTAACAGCATTTAAACGGTTGAGTTATACAAATATTCACCTACCATACAGTTGGCATGAACTAGGCAATTATAGAAACCAAAACCTTTTTTTGATAACATTTCATTTCTGTAAAGTTGGTCATTTTAAAATCGGGATCTATGAGGAATGACTTGTTGGGCACTTCCACATTGGCTTCCTTTTTTAGCCTTGAGGTTGCTGCTTGGTGCAGATGTAGATTTCGTTACCTTTACAAAGACCCAGGCTGGCTGTTTTCCTCTGTTTCCAGTCCTGATGCTAAGCTAAGCTAACCTTATGTTAAGCGTCTTCTCATCTAACTGTCCAAAAAATAGTCAGTATTTCAAGACAGTGCAAAATTCCCAAAATGTCAAACTGTTCCTTTAAGTGTTTTGTTATAATTATTGTGGTTACTGCTGTAGCTGTAGCCTCTGATATTAAATAAACTGCACAAGGCAAAGCTCTGAGAGCTTAAATATATCTCATAAAAAGACTTGGACTATCTTCGCTCCTGCATTGTTGCAGAGGGAATATTTGCAAACTAACTCTGGTTTTTAGATTGTGTCCCTGGCCGGGTTGCGCTGGAACGATAATAAAAATTCAGCGTCCCCTCGCTGTCTCCATTCTGACCCATTTCTCTCTGTGTCAGGACAGAGAGGATCAACTATAAAGCGGTTACTACTCGGCACGAGGCCCAGAGAGGACCCTGAGGATCAGGTCTGTTCAGTTTAGCTTGGTCTTATTCTGCTCAGGGGACACGAAGACTGAGCTCTCAAGTCAAGCTGAACAAGTATAGCCGAAGGCATCTTAAATACTGTGCACGGGGTGAGGAGTTAAAGGGATAGTTTTGATCGCAGTGACTCTAAGAAGAAGAAGAATACATTTCCATTTATGAAATATTACACATTCAATTAATTTTAATGATACTCCTACTTATTTTCTAGTTGGCTCTAGTTTGCATTTGGCTGTTTTTATGTTTTATGTAATTGTTTCTGATGTCCTTTGTCTTTAGGTTGCAATGTTTTTCACCTCTGAGTTGTAGTCACAGACAGATTTCTAGACAATGACATTGTATTTTATGTATTTTTGTGCTTTAGCCAAGATGAGCTCTAATTCAAAAGGCAGGTGACAGCTACAGTACAGCCAAAAAGAGACGTCAAACGAGAGACAGACAATGGCATTGTGCAAATTTACAAAAGAAGACACTAACCTCGACTTCCTGTGGCAATGACAAGCAGCGCAGGGGGAGAAAGAAAGAGAGAGCCATTGTTAGAGATAATAAAAAAAACACTTTACAGTTTCCATTTTGCTTCCATTCAGCATGCAAACAGTGGGTTGGTTTATTACAGTTATGGCAGCAGTTAAACTGTCAGCCCTTAATGCACGCTGATTGCAAATACATGCCTTAGTCTCGCTCCTCTCGGGGGACAACATAAGACATTCACAGAGGATTATGAGCGCCTATTAAGCGAGGATGATCCGCTGCCACTTCTATGAGCTGGCAGTGGTCCCGATCGCTAAGGGCTCATTCTGTGGCGGTGTTTACAAGCAACTGCCAAACGCCAGCCTCCTGCCAGCTCAGAAGTTGTGGATAAGCCATGACATACCGCGTCGGCCTTGGAAAAAATACAGGCAAATCGTTGGGAATCTTCAAAGTCAACAGGCAGATGTGATTTAGATGTTTTTTATGGTTGCAGCGGCAGACACACAGAGCGCATTTACTAAGCGTACCATTGACAACACAGACAGATATAGCTCCTGTAAAGTACAACCTTGAGTTAACAGGGGAGTGACTGCTTTCCTTTCATTCCATTTCACCGTCTTGGCTTAGGTCCAAGGGCATTACACATCAATACCCACCGCAGCCTCTCCCTGTGTGTTTCATCATTCAATGCTCCGGTGTGTTTGAGAGAAATATAGCACTGCATGGTTTATTTCAGCAACTCAACCCAGTAAATAAACCTAATTCTCACACACACACTGCCGTACCTGTCTACTTAATATATCACTGTGAACAATTTACAGGCCGCACAAGGACAGGCCAGAAAAGCCAGCAGAAGGCTTTAAAGGGCTAAAGCAAGAATTCATCACCGAGCCACAGCAGGACTCGAGATATCACCTCTGAGACTGTTTCTTGGAGGTAAATATTGTCTCTGTGGCTGTGAAAATGTCCAGGCGCTACGTATACGAGGAGCAATATCACTCTCTGTTATCTTCAAAATCTGCTGTGATATGAGAAGAAGAAAGAAACCTTAAATATGTCATATGAAATGTAAACACCTCCGCTGCTGAATAAGATGACTTCTCCCTTCTCAGATCTGCATCTTTACATGGCATTTTAAAGGTTATAGATGAAAACACTGAACTTTCAGGATGACACCGCAGCACAAAGAGAGCTGAAATAATTGCAAAGCTTTTAAAGGAACAGGTTGTAACATTGAGGGGGATTCAGTGGCATCACGCGGTGATCCAGCTGAAACTTCTCCTGGTTAGTATTATTGCTCAGGAGGTTTTTATCAGGAGCCAAACTGACCTTTCGCTAAGACCCGCCCCTTTGAGATGGTCCGACAAGCTGTTGGAGTAAGCATGGAGCCCACGCTGTAACTAACTGCACTCCCTGAAGACATATTATCATATTTTTGGAAAAACGAAACAGTGATTCCAGAGAGAAGCAGACAGAGGGGTCTACAGTCTGTGTTTGAAGGATATATCCAGGATGTCAAACTGACTCAGCAGCAACAACAGGTTCAAAAGACAAAGATAGTTAGAAGCTAAAGCCGAACTATAGGCTACAGATCACAGTGTAAAAGTGAACCACCACATCACTGCTGATCGCCACAGAAGACAATGAATATAAAGCGAAACTTTGCTGATACTGAACCAGCTGTGTGGCATCACAGGGTGTGCAGATGAACAGTGTTTGGCTTCACCCCTGTGCTGCTGCTGTGTTTGGACCTCTACCGCCGGACAGGCAGGGATCTCTGGGGGAAGCCAAACAGTGCGATGACACAGAGCTGGTTGGATATCAGCAAAGTTTCCCTGCTTCCCTTCACTGGTTCCTGTACAGCAGGGTCGGTCTTTGTTTCTTTGTTATAATCACTAAAAAGCAAAAGCAGCATGTGTATACATTCAGTAGGCTATATCTTCAGTAGCTAGCTAGCTAACCCGACACTTTTCAGGGTCTGATTTTGGTTTTGGAACAGGGAAGAAACGTATATCTTTTTCCAACCTATCCAGGTAACGAGTATCATTAATACACGACGTGCCCCAGGCACAACATTTAGCTCCAAATCCACAAAACCAGCCTGAAAATGAAGGAAATCTTAAACGATTGCATGAGAGTCAATGGAGCACAGCTGTGTTGTTGTCAGACCCTGGTCTGAGCCGGCTCAATGCTACGTTATGATTGGCCAGTCTGCATCAGGGGGCAGGACTTAGCGAAGGGTCAATTATCCACAGAGGTCTCTTCCTCTTCATACCAAATGGTCCTTTGGTATGGCCCTATTTAGAGCCAGTGTTTGGTTTGTCCGTTCTGGTCTGTCGATCTCCATTGACGAGGACTGGCTCCTTATATAGATATAAAAGGCTCATTCTAAGGTAATGACACCCAATTTTTTACAGGTGATTATTCACTAAAGAAAATATTCTCATTATCCTTCATTCCATTTCTGCCAGTTTATCCCCCTAAATCCTACAACGAACCTTTAAATCATCCATAGAATTGCGAATACCAGGAAAAAAAATGTAGAGTATCATAAAATTCCACAAAACGACCGCCCTTATTATCAAAAATACGACTGTAACATGTCATACGTCAGATGTAACGATCGCTTAATTAATTATTCGCAGTGCTTCTGCAATTACCCAGCTCACAGTGCTGCAGGGGCCGGTGGGAGTCCTACGGCATGTCCTAAAGGCTGGAGTGCTTATCTGCTCCCAGCAGCAGTGTGACAGCAAGGACACCAGGCTGAGGCTGCATTTAGTCCTTCACCAAGGTTGAGAGCTAATGCTGTCCCACTGAATCCCAGCCAGGCTGCTGCTACAGTTCACAGCAAGCCCAGACAAGGGGGAGGAAGGGAGGGATGGAGGGAGGGAGGGAAAGATCAGGGAGCAAGGGGGGGTATGATATTCATGGTGGAGGTCCCCTGAGTTATGTGATTCATATCACACACACCACCTCTTCTGCCATTTGTCAACAAGGCTGCATCGCAGCCGGTGTAAAACAGAGCTGGGAGGCTAATGGAGCTTGACTATCCAGATGCTGCGACCGCTCCTCCTGGACCGCTCGCTGGTATTAACCTGACAGCGTTTGGCCGCAAGCCTGACTGCGCTCCTCTGAGTTAACGTCTATCTCACCTCGACCACGGCCCCGTCTGCCGGTGACATAAATACCACCGATAACCCTGAACCACTCGACCCCAGCGTCGCCCGCTGCAACACACCCATCCTGAGCACTGACACCAGAATGTTCAGGCACATTCCCAGCTCTGCATGACAGCCGTGGGGATAAGCTGACTCTTAAACCATTTAACTGCATGTCTGTGTCGTGTTGTGCAAGGAAATTGCTCTGGTGTTGGAGTATGTGAGGAAGCGAGTAATGCTCCAGTCCAATTCTCAGTATTGGTCTGATTCTAGCAAAGGCACTTGATCGGATACGAGAAAAACATATTAAAATCAAACATTAGGGACATAAAAGTGGCCAAGACAGACAGGAAAGTCAAGAAGATATTTCTGCAAAACCCTAGATTACACTGAACAACAACAACAACAACAACAAAATCTGAGCCTTCGACAATATCTGTGTAATATTCTGGTATTAGCAAATAAACCATGGTTAATATATGGTAAGGGTTAGAGTAAAACTGTGGTGAGAGTTAACGAAAATAAAAACATTTAAAGGTCTGTGATGGGGCTCAAACTCTGATTGAAGAAAGGTGTGAAGTTTAAGAATCTCCCTCGACACTGTAACAAAGCTACCCGACTGAGTAAATCATAGGATTTATTTTGATGGATGACCAATCGTTTTCTGCATTTAAACAGAACTGTTTTTAAGTCATCTGGACCTCCGCCGCCAGACGGGCAGGGATCTCCAGAGGAAATCAAACAACGTTTATCTGCGCACAATGCGATGACACACAGCTGTTCAGACCAAAGATTCACAACAAGACAAAACTACAGAGAGAAGTTGCGTTGGTGTCATCTGGCAGGTTTTCAGAATGTTGCAGACCAGCACAACGTAAGTAGTTTCATGTTTCAACTTATGTCGTCACAAATCTGTTGTCTGAACCGAGCTTAAGTCTACAGCTCTGAATTTGAAAACATTTTGCTTCAAAACTAAGGCTAGCACGATTATCAAGGCTAAAGGCTATCCAAAAAAAAGGATATCAAAAACCCTGGGTTGTTGTTGCCGGACAGTTGTCAATGGCAGTGGATTGCTCTGTGTTTCTATTGGTCAAAGTAGCGGCTGTGACGAGAGCAGTCGTGAACAAAAAGAAAATCAAACATGCTAGACTTTCTGTCAGGATGTCGTGAGGCGTCCCAGATGCTGCGTCGGTTGTTGTCCACTATGACGAGATGAAACGATGGATTATCGCGTATGACACTTGTTGTCGATCACAATCCAAGCCGAAACCGTACGATACTGCGTTAGGCTGTAATCGGGCTGTTATCGTGTAGTGTGTACCCGGCATAAGGTAGCAAAAACACAATGATTCTAAGCTTCAGGTCAGTTATGAATGTTAAATACCATCTCTGCCAATCGATGCCCCTGAATCCAACACACTGGACCTGTAAGAGGTGCTAGATTATTCACATGAATTTGTCGCATTTGTATTACTAACATGATATCAATAATTCATTTTAAACATCACGGTTATTATCAATACTGGTATATCATGACACCCCTAGGGCTGTGCAGTATACCGGTTCGTACCGAAAACCAATATTTATTTTCGTTAGGACATGAATTTTTCATATACCGCAATACCGGTGAATAGCCCAAACAACGTCTGGAACGTGCGCGGCAGGAAAGTGTTTCAGCAGGGACCTATTTCACCGCTACACACCACAGGCGTGCTAGAGCCAGCGAGAGTGAGAGTACAGAGAAAAGTTTAGTTGAGAATGGCTGCCGGAGAGAGTCCTGAAAGCGAAGCAACTGTACACGTTGCTGAAGAAGAACACGATGACCCAGAAGAACTCATACCAAAAAGAGTAGTGTTTACCCTATATGCAACTAGCAGCTGCGCACCAGCGCTGCTGAATTTTTTTTTTTCGTCTTAGCTCTTTAGAAACTACCATTACATTATTTGGCGCTACAGACGCTTCATATCCAGGCCGACAGAACAGGTCTATACCATGTTCTGTTACTAAACAAACTAAATAGCCTTATGTTATATATCTTATTTACATGACGGCATGTCTCTGTATTGTGCATGGCGGAGTTTCGCCCCGATGCGCACACACACACAGACATGTGCGCGCACACACACACACACACACACACACACACACACACAGGTGAGCACTCTAGAGCACGGCTTGGGCTGCATTTTCCTGACCGAAGCTGACCCGAGTCCAAGACAATTATAACTGAGCTCGGCACTAATGGAGCGGAGCCTGTGTTGCGTTCAGGTGTTGTCACGTAAATGACAAATTCCAGCACTTGAATAGGCCATAGCACAACACAGCAGCATGTCAAGTGGACCGAACCTTAGCAAAATACCGTCATATACCGTGAAACAAAAAAACGTGATATGAAAATTTTGTCATACCGCCCAGCCCTAGACACCCCCACTTCTAATCCTCTTCACATGCCGCCAAACTGGCATTTCCTCTCCTGCCTCACATCTGTCCATGCAACCAAACAAATTTTTTCTTGCAGAATGCTTCAGTGAAGAGCTTTACAGCTGTTTGGAGCTCAAACATGTGTCTGATATCCTTCCTTCTTTCATTGCACTCCAAGCTGTTGAGTTCTGAGTCATCTGAGTCTTGGTATGAACCTCCACTTACGGATTCAAGTATCTTAAAACATATGCATACCATTTTTAGATACCTTGTGGGTGATTATGGCTTACTAACATCTTAGAAGAAGAAGAAAAAGCCAGTACTGGATTAGTTTCAGTCTTAGCGGATACTCAATGTTGTGTACTTGGTTTCTGAAAAAGTGGAGTCGAGCCATCTGTAATGTTTGCACGTGTTTATCCACTGCTGAAGTGTTGGAGGTCAAGAGCAAATTACAGATGAAGCCCTGCATGCTTGACACCTCTAACGCAGAATATAAGGAGTAGTCTAAAAATAAAGGGAGTATCCATCTTCAAAGGATAAAAAACAAACCAAAAAAACCCCAGCAGAAATGTCGAAGAGAAGCTCGTGGGCTCTGAGTATTCCAGCTGAGAGCCACCGGAGCACGACCTCACTTCAGCTTGGCAGAGAAATGCTCGCGGACTAAAAGAAATGTCACAGCGAAAATCTGCATCTCCTCGCCCTGCTGCAATGATCCATCACGTGCATGCAGCCCGCTCGCTCCGTCACTGCAGCTCATCTGTCCCTGTAATGTGACAGGATCTGTACAGTCTGGGTTTCTAGAGGACATATACACACACACACACACACACACACACACATACACACACACAAACCCAGTCCTAAACTTCAACTCACACACTCCTCTTGTCTGCTGTAGAGAAAGTGCTGGAAACATTTGAGATCAAACCAAAGGTGGATGAAAAAGAATTCTTGAAAAGACGGGACATTTCAGAGATCATAACACCTCCATACGCACACAACCACGTACACACACATATATTGTATATCAGATAACGATCAGAGTCTCATCTACAGCTGATATGATGATAAGATCCGCTCTGATCACAGAACATCATATTTCCTGATCTAATTCAGACACAGATATCATATTTCTTGTGAGCTGATTCTTTATCTACAGGTGACACTGACTTGAAGCAATAGTTCAATATTTTAGGAAATACAATACCCAAAACGTTACATCTAATAAATTCTTCAAGGAGCAGCTTCTGGTGTGCAGACTTTATCTTTTATATAGACGTACAGACGTATCAATGCCACACATCCACATGTGGCGCACCATGACTGGTGTCACCGATTTCTAACTAGATGCGATATGAATGAGCGAACATCAGATTGTTGTCTCCAATGAAGATGCCCAAACCTGCTCCGTGTGTTAGCAAACAGGCTACGTGACCCGTTGCTTGTTTGAAAAACCATTTGCCCTGGGAGCCACGTCTCACTCCGAAGTCCGGCGCTTGGGCAGTGACTTGCGGCGCCAGGAAAAAACGAAAATAGGCGTCCTTTAACGTTGGCATGATACGCGGCCGGTTGCCGTTATAGTTTAACTGTGCCCAGCGGCGCCAGGGGGAAACACGATGGGACAAGGCCGAACGTTAAAGTCTGATTTATGGTCCTGCGTTAAATCAATGACGTACCTATGTCGTAGGGTACGTGGTTACGCAGGATGCTCGCCGTAGCCCCCGGCGTAGCCTGACGTGCACCTCCGAGAGGGCTGTGATTGGCTTGCTTGGTAGCAACGCATTTCCAGTTCTGTATTTCCAGATTGCGCCATCCCCGCCATCTTAAAACATCTTCTGTTGCGATGTAGATATTGCAGTATTAACATACTTTCTTCAACATCCAACAACTCCAACTCCAGCAAGATTCTCTCTCTCGGTCGCCATTGTTCACTGTGACCGGAAAAGCCGGAAGCTAAACAAAGAATCAACTAGAGACGACGATAACCATTCAGGAAAGGAACGCAGCCTCCTACCACTCTGGCGGTGAATTGCACCGCAACGAAATGGAGTGACGGAGAAGTTCGAAGGGTTCACGACGGCATCACGGCAACGACGTAGGTATGTCGTAGGTACGCCGCAGGACCATAAATCAGGCTTAAGGCGGCAAAAGCCCAAGTGGGGCGGGCGGCAGGGGTGATGGATGGCTCCAACAAACACCAACATTCACCCGAGAGAGCGGTGTACGCGTCCCGTAAGATTATAAAGCCAAACCTTGCTCTTTTTTCCTAAACCCAACCATGTGTGTTTGTTGTTAAAGGAAAAAAAACATCAATTTGCAGTGTCGAACCAACGTAGTGCGTTTATTTTGAAAGAGACTGTATGTAAACGTTAAATTTCCTGTGAAAACTGAAGTGTATTGTGAAAGGAGACAATGCATGTAACAGGTAGAACTTGACACGTTGTCCCAGAACGTCAACAACCAACACACCCAGGGTACCTTTCACATTGTATGTGGACATGGAAAGTCCATGACCAAGCAAGTCAAGATGTGACGAGGTTGGAGTGAGAATGTGTTAGCTTTGGCTGAAGTTGAGTTCGCTTGCTGGCTGTATGTTAGAAAAAATGTTAGACTGACGCTACAGAACCAAGGATTTCTCATTGGCAGCTTCGGCTCGATCATTCTTGCGTCTCTTTCTTGGATCTCTATCACATTCTTGCTGGAGGAGGACTGAAAAGACACTTTGGCATAACAAAAAGCACCCATCTTGACATTACAAAATGTATTCTGTAAAAATCATGTGTGCCACCAGCCAATCAGAACCTGTAAGTATAATTATTTTGATGCTGATTTGGATCCAGATGCAGATTTCTAAACAGTCCCAACAGCAAATGAAAAGTTGGTTCTGTCTTCCAAAAGGAGTTTTAGCTCAGAGGCTCTTCTTTGCAGATGAAATCCCGCTCTCTCAGGGCAATAACTGCATCCTTCATCCTCCGCAATATTCCTTATTGACATTCTGAGGACGATATTTGCTGTGAAGACATCACTTAAGCAGCAGGATATGAGTTGGAGGTTAAATGATGACCTGAACATTTTGCATTTCCTCCAGTTGTCATTTATCCAGCTTCATGAAATCATTACTCGAGCAACGACTGGATAAACACAGGCTGATGGATGGACTGGTGATCCGGGTCATGTCTGTAATGAACGGAGACCTACGAGAGGCTTCCCTCAGCTGATTGCTCCACTCTGGGCCCGAGCCGTGTCATCCTATCAGATCACTGAGGTGTGCCTGCCTCTCTGACTGGCAGGACATTGTCAGCTCATCATTCCCCCGGCTGGTCATTTGCACAGTAATGTGCTTTGCCTGATTAATGTAGCCAAATTAGCTACGTCTCCCTGCCTACTATAAATCGCTGCTAAAGGGCACACGGGCGGAGGCTGTCGTGAATCTACATTCCACCCTCCGTGTCTCTGTAGTTACCAAGGAGCAGCGGGAGTGCATCTCGCCTTTGCCGTGTCATTATGGCGCCCCAATTCAGCATGCTGGGGCCTGAGTGGTGGAGGTAATGTCTCGCTCTGTTTGTACCCCGCCGTCTTTGAAAACGGCGGAGAAATGGGAGAGACACTAATGGTGCAGACCCACCACAGATTGAACCACTTAGAAATGCATTAGGGTGTTCCAAAATGACGCTGTGTGTCTCTCGGCCTGAACCCACTGGCTTCAGAGTGGCAAAACATTGCATTTTCACTTGAATGTGAAGCAGGAATCACACAGAAACAGCTGTAAGGACATATTTTCCACATCTTCTTTGATTCCACGTACCAACTCGTGTGGTTCCTCTGCCTGTAAGTCCTCAGTTTACTGTTATTGAACCGTGACAGGCCTGAGATTTCTACACCGCATTCGCTCCGACAGACGCTGACATGATCAACGATCGAATTACAGACCATTTAAGGTGATTACACGCCATGTATAGGACAGAAGCGCGAGATCTTTCATCACACTCTCGAGATAAAATAAGAAACCCACAGAGAAAAATGGGGGTGTCTCGATTGCAACAAAACACTGGGGCATTATGGGATTAAGTCGCAGCCCAGCAACACAGAGCTGGATCAAATTGATCATCTGAGCGGGAGTGCTCGGGGGGCCTGCAGGCGAAGGACACATGTTGTTTCACAAGGTAAGACGCCTGCCTGCAATGCAGTACAGTAGGGAGCACATTCTGCAGCCATCCTTGCACGCTGAAGGGCACGTCTCTCTGCCCGAGCCCCGAAGTAGCCAACTGTCAAGCGTGCATCCATCTGAAACATTTGCACTGCGCTGAAATGCAGAAACAATCAGGCTGACTGGGGAGTTTGGCTCCTTCCTAAGAATGCAGATGATTTAACTAACTGCCAATGACACTCTCTATCAAGTCAAAGACTGGTTTATGTCGTCTTAACATAAAAGAGTCTCTTTTCAACCTGAAACAAGAGTCTGAAAACATTAAAATCTCCTGATGAGAGGCTTTTCTTTTGAGCCCGCTGCCTTTGGCTAATAAGACCACATTTCAGGAAGTTGCATCACAGAAATGAACCTTTTTTCCCATTCTCAGGAGCCTGTTAGCTGTGGTCTCCAACTCACTGATGAAGTGACACATCAAACAGTGGCCGGGCTCACTTTGCTGTAGCAGACTCCACAGTTGAATCGAGGCGTTGCATGCTCTGAGAGATGCAGTAATTGGAGAGGAGGAGGACGGCGCGGATGCAGAAAAATGGATTCCGTTGAACCCCACTGCTGAGCCAAGCAGAACCCTGGAACGGCTGAGTCTCTGCAGCATCTTATCGCTCCCTCCCCCCCATTTGCAAAACAAAGAAGCAAAAAGAGAAGAGGCGAGCCTTCAGGTTGAGCTCCACACAGATGCCCCAGGGAGCTCGCAGCTTAAGCACGGCCGTCTTTACTGTGCTGAGCCATGCTGCTTCTGCATACAATATTAGCCGAGAAAACCCATAATAAGACAAGCTGAAGCATGTGGCTCTGCAGGAACAAAAATACCTGATGCCAGAGTGCTATTTTCACTTTGTAGTAGCTAGACTCATCAGTATTGATCTGCAAACACAAAAAAGTTATCAGCATACATAAATAGATGAATGACCTTAAATCTTGTTTGGTGTTGGCATACTTATCTAAAGCAGGAAACCTAAATCAATATAGAATGTAGTGGAGGCTGAGAAAATAAATTCCCCTCCAATTGACTCCAACAAACTGACTTTGTTTCCCTGGAGAGAAAAACAAGCCTTGCAGGTTTTACTACTTAAAAATACACGCCAGCCTCATGAATTGGTTATTACAGGGCTGTGATGGATTTGGAAAATTTCAGGGATTAAACATTTTTAGGGCAGATTCAAGTCTGCTTCTTTTCATAAATCTTAATTGAATCTATGGTAAACAGTGTAAAAACAGCAAGAAGGAAACATCCAAACACACAGACAAATAAAGCATCAGGACAGTAACTGCACATTTTGTTTGACTCCTTTTACTGTCATTGTAAATGCTTGTTTTTTATATGTTACCGAGTGGCTGCTGTAAGACATTTTTGTAGCTAATTTTTCAACCCTGATTCTCTTTTATCCTGATCATTGTCATTTTTATCAGTAGTCACAGATCCCAAAAGACTGTCCACATAATAAGAAACAGTTTTCTATCACCTGGACAAATACTCCATTTCTTTACATCACATCAATGTTCTGATGTCACTGTCACTGTTCTGGCACATGTCAGTCGGAGATAGTGACATAGTCATGCATAAAGACAATGTAAAGTTGTGTTGATTTTGATCGTAATAACTTTTTGATCTCCTTATGCCGTGTATACAGACGTAGGTCATCGAGTCAGTAGAGGACTGTACAAAATATAATTTTGGAAGGACTTGGCCTGTTGTTTTGTTTTTTTTTGTGTTCTCAATAAACCTCGTTAAACTTTTCCTTGCCTCACGTCAGTACTGTGGATTTTAAGGAGAGGAACAGAAACACGAGTCAAACCCGAGATATCGCACAAATTGCGTGGCCTAGGAACTGTGGTATGTTGAAATGGCCACTACAGGTTATTTTTTCTGTAAATCCACTTACAAAAACCCTCCATAGCTGTGTACATCTCATCAATGCTTGCAGCCATTTTTTCTGTTGCTATTTTTCGTGGATGTAGCTACGAGGCTAGCTAGCTATGCAGGATGATAACGTCCACATTCTTTATCTCGCCTACAAAACTTTGGTTGTTGAATTGTACAGCTGAACAATCAGTCCCTTCAGGATTTTGCGAGCTGGTTTTGTGATTGTTGCGGCCTGAAATGCCTGATTTCATGGCAGCTTTTCTAAAAACTACAATGCACGTTGCAATATTTGCAATGCCCTCTTGGTTTCAAAGCCTATTATGACGAGTATTTAGGGGTTCTGTCCACAGAAGCGTTTTTTTTAATGCTTTGCAATGGGAGCGACACAAACACCGTCAGTGCAACGAGGCAGCGGGGCAAGGAGGGGCTGGGTGAATCGGGCAAGGAGGGGCTGGGTGAATCGATACGCTGCACGCAGCTCTACGATAANACGAGTATTTAGGGGTTGTGTCCACAGAAAGCGTTTTTTTAATGCTTTGCAATGGGAGCGACACAAACACCGTCAGTGCAACGAGGCACTGGGCATGAATTCTGCGCCGAGTGCTACAGCGGCTAACATCCAACGCCGGGCCTTAAACGAGCCCAACAATCTCACTGCGACACTGAAACAGCTTGACTCTGTTGTTAAACCTGTTCTTAAGCATTGGTAATATTAGCTGTGTGATGCTAACAGTTAGCTCTGTCTCTGTCCAGGGCGCAGTAGTAGTGTCATGATGAACAGAGAGAAAGCGGGGCAAGGAGGGGCTGGGTGAATCGATACGCTGCACGCAGCTCTACGATAAAATTAGATTTTACTTGTTTCAGTTATTACAATTCATGGTAAAGTTGCATCGGTTGGACGAAATTGCAAGGTCATGCAGAATTCATGGGACTGGCTGAATTTGCGTCAATTGTTGTTGTGACTAGGGTTGCAACAGTATGAGATTTTCACGGTACAATAACCCTCTCAGAAAATATCACGGCTTCATGATATTACAGAATTTATCTTATCATCAGTCAGAATGACCCTTAAAGGAGGAAAACAGAAGGGTTATAGTTGGTTGAACAAACACTTTATACTATAATTGAAACTGAAAACCATTTTGTTAATGGAAGTATGTGTAAAAAGTCCCCCCTTAGAAAATAACCAAAATAAAGGAGATTAAATGTCCAGTTGCATTTTTGCCATTATCGTAGATAAGCAAATGTACAAGGTATAATAACCATCAACTTTTATGTCACGGTATATCGTGTTTAGTTTAAACCACTGAACAAAGAAAGGATGTGGGGGTGATTTGCATTAATGCACCACTGAAAATAATCCCCAAGAAATGCTGTGTTTACACCTGTTTAAGTAACATTTGCTGTAATCTACTGTGCCCCACTGTTTCAGGAAATGTTTTTAAAGATTAATGTCTTAAAACTAATGAGTTTTGGCTGAGAGCCACATTAAGCAGGAAGGTTTTTAAGTATTAAGAGACAGACTAACACTTTGTTGGTTTTAGTCTTTTCTTGGATTTTGTTAACAATGAGAAAAAGACAAAATAAAACCAGTCCTTTTCACTGGACTGATCTGCAGTAGCCAAAAACCTGTGTAAAGATTTTTGTTGTACTGAGCAGCTGTGTAACCATTTGAGCGTGCCGTACTGTGCTGACAGCATGTGTGTGTTCTGCAAACCTCCGAAAATTATGATTACAATATCGTTTCACCACCATCTATCTGTGCCTGTGATCATTATTGCATTTGCTGTTTCCAAAACTTCAACGGCATCGCCTGCTGTTTGAATTAATTAGACTCCAATGACAAGTCCATTGAAGCCGCGGAGCTCTTTTACAACTGTCAGACACACGAGTTTAGAGACCAGCGGCATGGTTAAGAGAAGATAATGATGATAACCATCCCAGATGAAATGCCGCAGGGATCCGCATGAGACAGCTCACAGGGGTAGCTAAGTTAAATATGCTAGCTGGCTGATTACATTTAATTCCCCCCGTCTGCCATGGCAATGAGAACAAATTGGGTTGTTGTGGCTGCTGATAATGCTAATCTCCCGCAGTGGCAGCGGGATATTACAGTAAAACAGGGAGCCACATTGAGATGTCACGTTATGGCTTTAGGAAGGACTACATCACACATAAATGAGATTCTGTCGGGTTCTTTCAACTGAGAAAAAAGCTATTAGTGCTTTAGCTCCGCGCCCTATCCCTGCTATACGATTTGCTTGATTAAGGTCATTTCAATATGACTTTGTAGCGCGTATCCATTACTCTGCCAACTCGACAAATTAACAGTCTCTGTCTCTCTCCCACACACACACATACACACACAAACAAATATATCCACCACATGCCACACATACTAAATACAGCTTGAACACAGACAGGATCACACTCTCTTCCAAGCATGTCCTTGACACCTCCCTCCTGCTCTGTCAGTTAATACGGCGAGGAGGCTCAGCTCTCCCTACTCCTTCACACACAGCTCTGGGACAGGCGAGCAACAAGAGCCCGTCTCGTCCAGCATTAAAATCAAACATACAGAAGACAGTAAACGAGGCTGATTGTCCCCAGGCAAGAGCATGTCCTCAAAGTTTTTGTTGCTGCCTGGCCTAATTGTACAGCACTTGCCCTGCTGTTTTAACAGTGAGTGATTTGTGGCCTAAAGCAAAGAATCTATCAATGCCAGGTTGAACCTGAGCACCCTACATTATTACACCTATTGTTACTGAACATAAGCGATATGGCTGTGTTTGCTCAGGCCGTGTCTTTAGTGCAGCTCGGTCCTCGACGACTCATAATGGTGGCCCCAAATACACATCTATCAAAAGCATAACAACGCCTGAGGCAGACCTGAAATATTCAGGATAGCACTTTCCTGCAACCTAAATATATTTCCACCTGGCTAATATATGCACAGCTATGTTTGCAGGTTTTTTTTCTACCTTGGGTTTAATAATTTCCACCCAAATAACAGAGAGGGATTTCAGCAGGTGAAGCCTGTTCCAAAGTGTTTACCCACTGAAGGGTAAACTGGGGTTTCTGCCTCGTGTCTGTGAGCGATAACAATAAAGGTCATTGCAGATAAACAGATTAGGATGTCATTGTCAAGGGGCAGATGAATTTCCAGGTGGTGATGATAATGTTGGTTGGTCAATTGGTGCAATACTTTGGTCCAGACTGAAATATTGAAGCCTTCCACATGAGTTCCCAGTCGGAAATTCAACTGGATAGGATGTGGGAACTGGACCATGGAAGATCACCACCAACCCAGACCTCAAAATCCAAGATGGCTTTAACAGTAGTGAAAGCTCCTGTCTCTTATTTGTGTTTCATTAAGTCAGTCGTACACACAGTACTCTCCAGCTTCTACCTGTGGACAGGTTGCTACGATGTTTGTAGCGCAAAACACTGCGTAATGTGTTGTGATCTCCTGATATTGCTATCAATGGCCAACAATGATTTGGCTAGAAGACATTCTGTGTGTTCCAATCCCCATACTACCATACGATATAGTATGCGAGAAGAAGATTTAGTATGTCCCAACACATGGCCAGGATGTTCTACTACAGAAATACATCAAACCAAAGATGGAGTCTCTGTAGCAGGTAAAAAACCCCGCTCCTTGCGTTCAGGCCCCATGTATTTCAGCTGTAATGTTACAGTTGTGTACTCGTGGGCCCCATCGCGCCTAGCAACCACACTGACAGAAGCAAAAGGTAATCCTGTAATTAGGAGTGGGAATCACCAGAGGATCCACGATACGATATTATCACGATACTTAAGTCACGATACAATATTATTGCGATTTACAGATGTTGTGATACGCTGAGTATTGTGATAAAACAAATTCCGATTTATTACCTGTAAATTATGACCCTAGAGGTAAATTTTGTCAACATCTGTTTTATCTAATAAGACAAAGTTTTCAGTCACACTTTCTGGACTGAAAAACCAAATGATTACATTATTCTAGTAGGCTACCTAAAGTTTAATTTGTATTTGTCATATTAATCATTTGTACAATAAAAAAATCGTTACTTGGAACTGTGTGACGATACGATATTGCTGCACAAAAATATCGTGATACTATCCTGTATCGATTTTTTCCCCTACTCCTACGAGCAATCAATGAAAACCAAATGTTCCACTATGAACTCTTAATTGGCGATGATATAAAATCGTTTACAAAGCTTATAATGGCCAGATTCTGACCAACTTTCCGATCGTCTGATCGTAGTTAGCGATGTTGTACTGGACTGCATTATAGTGATTAAACATAAGCAGCCCCTCTCAATGTAATGCAGTCCAGTTTAACACAACAGCCTTAATAATAGTTCAATTAAAGCTACTCTTACCTTTCTTGCATTTCACACAGCACTCCTCCTGCAACTCCACCTCCCTCCAAAGGCCTACTCCCCCCTCCTCCATTATGTCCTCATTACGTCTATGATAGACGTGGGCGTTAGCAAGGTAACGTTAGATACACGGAAGAGGAGAGCGAGTGTACCGTTACAACCAAGACAGTCAAACACAACCCCAGAGTTTTAAAACTCAACCAGAGTCAGTGATGACTGATGAGTTTTAGAATAAGGTTACAGTGCTAACGTTAGATAATTAGTTAACGTTACTAGTAAGTGGAAATGCACAAGGAAGATCACATTATTGTTTCAGAGGCTACGCTACAGTAGGCTAACGTTAGCCATTAGCAACTGAATGCTGTGTTGTCGTATATAACGTTATAGCCTATGTTACATGGGAACTGCCCATTGGTTCGACAGCCCATTGGTCCGACATCCCATTGTTCCGACCATATTAAACCCATTGTTCTGAAGTCCGTTCCGAAATCATCATGATGCCCTGTGGTTAAGGTCTGGTTAGGTTTAGGCACAAAAACCACTTGGTTAGGGTCAGGAAAAGATCATGGTGTGGGTTAAAATGAAAAAGAAAGTGGCAAACACATAAGCCGTGAGCCTGCTTCGCCTCAAGCCTTTCCCAGCTGACCCAGAGCCGGTCGCGGCGCACCATCAAGGTAGAAATACGCCTGCCGGGAGCTGTTCAGCACCGCGGACCGTCGGACCAATGGGCTGTCGGACCAATGGGCTGTCGGACCAATGACATGGACCCATGTTACATTAGAGACAAACTAAAAATACCTGTCCAGCAGAAACTCTGCGACCATCTCGTAAATACCTGTCCAGCAGAAACTCTGCGACCATCTCGTCCCTTTTTAGCTCAGGATGAAGCTGCATCCGTCTTCGCCATCGCTCGAAAGCAGAGCCGATATTGACCCAAGTTTTGGCTCTTGCAGCATCGAGTTCTCTCTTAGTGTTAGCTTTTTCTGCTATACTCTTTCTTTTGCCAACTGATTTCCCTGTTGGAGCGGCTCGAGGTGGAAGCGGTGGTCTGCATTTGTCTGCCATTGTTACGGAGAAATGTTACGTGAGCGGTTACGTTAGGCCTCCACGTGGGGAAGACAGACAGGACGCTTGAACCAATAATTGCATTTGGTCCGAATGCAATGATTGATCTGAGTTTTCTTAGAACCATATGAGAATGGTATAATTATGAGTTTTTATCTCTGGTGGAATTCACTTAAATTTTAGTGTGCCATCAGCTTATTAATGGCATTTTAACCTAAACAAAGAAAAGCGTATCAGCTTATTAATGGCATTTTAACCTAAACAAAGAAAAGCGTAAAATTTCCAGAAAGGTAAGTGTTGCTTTAATACCTCTTACTCTCTTTGTAGAGGTAGAATTTATGGCTAAGCGTCTGTACTGAATTGCATTACATTGCACAGGTGTACCTAATAAAGTGGCCACTGATTGTAGCTCTGTTAGTTTGTTAAGGAAAAACGGATGGATCACTGATTAAGCAATGGGTGTGCCACCATTACAGCCACGGATGGAGACAGACACAGAGGCAGAGTGGCAGCATTTATCGCTCTGCCTGCAGCAAGGCATAGAGGAGCTTCACCAGTACAGAGACAACTCTCAGGCAGATGCCACTATAAATAATGCATGAACAATAGAGCCAGAAGAAGAACCTTGGAACAGCTAATTATTCAGCCCGACATTTCAGCAACTCATAGAGAAGTTAACGGCTTAAAAAGATGGAATTCAGGCCGTCATCGCTACTTTTGTAGTAGGTGCAGCCAGGCTCCATTATGAAACACATTAATCTACACGTGCCGTCCTATCACAACAAGTAGCTTCCTCGTGCTCGGTTATAGAAAAAGGGGAGAGGGATTTTGTGTATTTGGACAAGCTGTGGGCTGTGGAACATGCTCATGAAAAAGCGTTCCTGCTGTTCAAGGCAGCCGTTGAGCTTCTCTCAGTGTTTCCTTTGCGTTTTTCTGCAAAGCACAAACTGCTTTCCGGCGAGCAGAGCTTTTCCACAGGAGCAACAACACAAAACAGCCTCTCCACTCAATTAGGAATCACCCACGCTCGTGTTGGGAAGCCAACAGGATCTCCTTTCTTCTCTGTTTCCAATCGTATCTGAGCAGCCCAAACACTTGCAGCAACCCCCCCACAGCCTCCCTAAACATTCACCTCCAGTAAAAGACATGCATGGTAATGACAAGAGGACAAGAAAGCGTCTCTTTCCACCACTTCTGCCATTTTGATCTCATTAGTGTGCAACGAGCAGATTGCTACAGATAGCCAATTTGATAGGCTGATCTTGAGATTCACACAGCGGAGGAAATACAGATAACTATTAGCTCATTTAACTGTTATGGTTTCTCCCGTCTTCATTTTCAACCCACGCATCGCCATTCGCTTTTAATTGGAAATAGGCCTCATTATCATATTTTCTACAATTGCATACTGTCCTCTTGCTCTAATTTTTCTAATTTTTCATATCCGTAATTACACTGGCTGTTAGTGCCGTAGCATAAATCCTGTGGGAGGCTAATAAATGGCTGAGGTTGATGACAGGAGCAGAAAAACCCACAGCTGGCGGCGTGTCTTTGAGCTACGTAAAGGCGCTCAGTGTCACTTAGGATGCAACACAATCATGTTCAGGAGGAAAACAGAGTGAACCCTGGTCTTGTCTGGTGCCTTGGTCTGGTCTTTTGTTAATGTAGAATCAGTGACTGGGCCATCGCCATTATCTCATTCACAGTCGCATGTATAAATAATGACTCTGATCCATAGTTGGAAGAAGAATTATGTTGCTTATTAGAGCTCATTTAGTTCTTTCATCTTGCTTACTGTCCTGTTTGTGTTGCCGTATGAAGTGCAATCAACAGAAAATTAATAGTTAGGAATTTCAATAGTCCACTATAGCTTATTAAAAGTGAGGATTTGCTCCTTCTGTGTTTTGTAAAGGCATAATTTTAGGCTTTAGGAACTTTTGATGCCTCCAATTTAACATTAGGCTAAATAAATTCAACAACATTAAGATTCTTCAGCTGTGCTAGCAACTCAGTGAGGCTGTATTTATGCACAGCCATGGACTGTATAATAAAGATGGATGACATGACAGCTCCATGGATGTATAAAGAGACCTGGATACAGTGCTGGAGGTGGGATTTTGTTAATTCCTATTCCAATTTCTCAGAGGTACATGAAGCCAAAACGGATCAACTGGTGTAAAATTACCCGCTCACAGGCGCACTAGACTTCCGCCTGCCGAGCTGGCTACTTATGGTTCAGTGCTCCGTTAACTTGAATGCTGATAAAATGATTTAATCCCACGGCTCCTCTGGACTTTCCAAATTTTATCGGCCCGAATGGATTAAATCCCAGTTGTGAAACAAGTAATTTTGCAGTGGTTATGATGGTAAAAAAAATACACTGATTTACAGAGGTCTCGTTCACCATGTTAGTTGGACGGATCTAATAACATTGTATGGCTACTATGAAAATTGGATGTCTTGACGCACTTACTGGGGGCCTGGACATCTCCCCAAAAGTGAAGCCAAAACATTTTTATCACCCCCTGGTGGCTGGCTGCAGTACAGATCATAAACCCCACACCCTCCATGTAAGTGGATGGGACACAGGCCAAAATAAAAGATCAAAATACACGTCAAATAATTTTTCCAAAAGATGATTTCGGTCATTTTAGGTAGTTCTTATCACACTGCTGCATGTTCAAGTGCTCGTTTGTCTGATGAGTTTGGTTTTAATTAGTTATTTGATGCTATAATAAAGGGGTAATACATCATGATTAACAGCTAAGAGTATCAGTTGGTGTGCTCATTGTCAATGGTGCTGCTCGCGATTGGTCAGACGGATGTATGGGCAGGAACTCGATACACAAGATCACAACTGCTGAGAATCTGGCTCCAAATGATATCACCAGTGCAAGATGGCAGCGGCCATATCCGGGATAATTGGCTTCATTTTTATTCAGTGGGAGGAAGTGGAGATGTGTCGTCCATCTTTAAGTTCTATGTGCACAAAGGTGCTTTGAGCTAAATGCTAACATCAGCAAAGTAGCATGTTCACAATGGCAAACATCTTGCCAAATATTGGATGGACTGCCATAAAACCTTTCAACTTTAATGTCCTCGGCAGAATCGTAATAACGATAACGTAATACTAACGTAATAACGTAATAATCCTCAGCTGTACTTTGTGTTCAGGGCTGATAAGCAAATGTTAGCTCGTATGCTAACATGCTAAACTAAGCTGGTGAGCATGGTAAACATATAGACTGTATAAAATAATGCACCTGGCCACTGTGACATCACCCATTGGTTTGTGGACTCCCATTTTGAAGCCTTGAGCATGTTGGATTTTTGGAGCCAGAAGTGACCATATTTGGATGAGAGGGTGGAGTTGGATCTGTGGTGATGCCTGCAGAGAGCCTGACACTCAAAGTGGCCACATTCTTAATTATGCATAACTTTAAGCCTTAATATTTAAAAAAACTGAAACAGAATAAATACTGAATCTGCTTTTCGCACCAGGCTGTAAACATGTTTATGTCTGCTGTTAAGTTGAGTTAGCCTCAAGTGGCCATTTAAGGAACTGCAGGAACACTATACCTGCTTAACATCAGTATGTTATCAATGTCATTGATATCATGCTTATGTCAGCATTTAGCTTAAAGCGCCGCTATGCATAAGTACAGTCTCACAGAGCTGCTAGCATGGCTTTAGACTCTTTTACTATGTGTCGACATTTTATAACAATTTATGGATTAATCAGTTTTGAAAATAATCACCAGCTGCAGCCCACTAACCCATACATGCACAGTGAATAAAATTTTAGTCATTTTCTCTTTCTATATGAATATTGATGTTGTAGATTAAAGCACGCTGAGAGGGTTTGGTAAAATTTAAGAAACCACTTATTGTGATCTAATTATTGTATTTATCAAATTAATTCGGAGGCAGCAATAAGGCTAATGATCACTCGTATTTTTGCCTGGCTCTGTGCTAATCTTAACAACCAAAGGAGCTGAGGAGCCATTTACCTGAGAAAGATGTGGCAATTTTCCCTCATTAAAAATGGAGCAGGCAGTCGAGCAGGTGCAAACCTTAAACAGCCCTCTGTGGTTGGCTTAAAGGCTGCACAGCTCCTTAATGAGTCCCCTCTTTGCATTGCTCAGAGAGATGGGTGAATCTGGCCGTGAATGAACAGCACAGTATTGTTCACATGAGTTCCCGCTGAGCAGATCCACCCGAACGCACCAGAATGCAAAGTGGAACTTGTGCAGGGACGAGGAAAATACATCAGGCAGTCAAAGGAGCGTTTTAACTGATGAGCTGATTCGGGAAGATGCAATCAACTAATTACAGCCGAGCTTAATTTGTGGACGTTAGTAACCCGCTGGCCTCTTTGTGTGGGTACATTCTGTGCAAAGTTACGAGAATCTACATCAGGAGATTTGATGTCTTGACATTTTCAGTGTGCCATGATTACAGCTTCAACACTGATGCCAGTCATAATGGTGCTTGTATAACACCCTGTAACCTGCTGCGGATTATCCCAACACCTCCTGCCTCTGCAGCTGTTGGTCTTATTGTTCTTCCTTTCAATGTTTCCTCATTATGTCTCCATGCTGGATAATCATGTGTACACTGGTCCAATTTAAACACCAGTCAGATCAATCACACAGCCGTCACTGCGTTAAAAAAAGCCCACATAGTGATTTTTTTAGATGCAGTATGAATATTCTTGTTTTCACACCACCTGTTTTGCCAAGACAGCTAGTAAACAAATAAAACCCCTTCACATTTCACATGGTGTCTCTCACTGCCCGGTACAGCAGAAAATAGTCCTATCTAAGCAGAACAAAGCCAGCTCTGCTGTCAGTCTCCCCACACAATCACAGCTCCTCATCAGGTTCAACAGTGCCTTGATTTTTTGATGAGATACACACGGAGAGGCAGGAGTAAGCACGGGCACAAACCAGGGATGGGCGATATGGAGAAAAACATCACAATATCATGATATTCTTCAGCAGATACCTCAATATCAACAACATCAGTAATGTGGATATAATGAAATGGGTAAAGGCAAACACAGAACAGAGACTACAGCTTGATAAGCTCAGACAATGACATCAATTGCTGTAATGCAGACTTCAAAACCAGGAGAAGACAACACTTCCAATATAGAGTGCTTCAGGGGTGACGTTTTACGCACTGGTTTCCTCATCTAAAAGCCTACTATGGAATTTTTACATTGGATTTTGGATTATTGGAGAAAATAAGATCTGTGGCAAAGAAATGTCATTGATACTTGAACATTTTGTTCAGCAAGATAATCTTTACAGATCAACAACACTGCTACGATATTTGAAGCCTAAATGCAAATGACCCTTCACTCATAAAGTAGCATGGGGCCGGCTCAGGCTAGGTTCCAACAACAATGTGGCTCTGCTCCATTGACTCTCATGCAGTCGTTTCAGATTTCCTTCATTTTCAGGCTGGTTTTGTGGATTTGGAGCTAAATGTTGTGCCTGGGGCACGTTGTGTATTAATGATATTCGTTACCTGGAGAGGTTGGAAAAAGATATACGTTTCTTCCCTGTTCCGAAACCAAAATCAGACCCTGAAAAGTGTAGGGTTAGCTAGCTAGCTACTGAA
>NC_065518.1:14071492-14233945 GCF_006386435.1 Epinephelus moara | reverse complement strand
TGACATCCTGGATATATCCTTCAAACACAGACTGTAGACCCCTCTGTCTGCTTCTCTCTGGAATCACTCTTTCATTTTTCCAAAAATATGATAACATTTCCTCAGGGAGTGCAGTTAGTTACAGTGTGGGCTCCATGCTTACTGCGACAGCTTGACGGACCATCACAAAGGGGCGGGGCTTAGCAAAAGGTCAATCGCCAGAAGTAAAAAGCTAATGTTAGGCTATAAACAAATTACACCATAGTCGCATGACTAATGTTGCCACCACGAGGCTGTAGAGCCATGTTCAACGTGATAACATCTGTAGTCTACATCTAGCCATTTGTTAGAAACCGCCTTTTTTAAGACACAAAGAAGCTTCAAAATTAATGAGTGGAACCTCTTAAGCTCGTGTTAACCACAGACCATATTTCAGGCATCTAACCAAAAACCCATTGACTTAAAAGTTAAAAGCATCATTGAATGAGCATCTTCCAACAAGGCTGCAATGTATACCTAACAACTATTTCCTTTTATGTCTAATGTCAAAATATAATGATCCTTGCTTTTTATTAAATGTGATTAGATAATAAGTTTCTTCATAATTTTTTCATCTGGATTTTCGTGCCACTTTTGTCCAAACAACCTCGACACTTTGCTGTAATTTCACTTTAATTATGTGTTTACTGTGCTTGAATCTTTAGTCTGAATCCCAGCGCTAAACCTTTGAGGTCTGGACGAAATACCACTACACACATTTGACTACACACAAACACGCAGTGGATATAAAAAGTATCCACCCCCCAACTGTCACTTTTTCATCTTTTACGGTTTTACAAATTGGAATCACAGTACATTAATTAAATTTTAATGAAAATGATGAACAGATTTGTTTTCACGTTGACATTTAAGAGACTTTCTCTAATGACCAGTTGCAGAAAAGATTAATTAATCCACTGGGATTCAAGAAAACAAGAAAAAGTCAGAGGGGGATAAGCCAACCTTTTACAGATATAGTCTAGTGGCTAAATGATAAGTTAATGAATCGATTCGTCAATTTGTTAGAAGAGTCCATTTGACACTTTTGTCCAAAACACTGTACAAATAAGTGCGATCCAAATTATAGTACATCAAGGAGAAGCCACTGAAAATTGATTAATCGTTTAAGTCGAGCAAAACATGTTCTGTTTCTCGCTTCTACGATGAGACGATGCATTTGCTTTGTGCAGTGTTATAGAAATGTAAATTCAATAACTTTTGGTTCTCGACTGTTGAAAATTAAGCAATTTTCTGACATTTTACAGACAAAACAATCAATCTACTAATCAATAAGCTGAAGCCCTAATAGTCATCGTATAAACTGAACATGTATCAACATTGTCATGAGCCCACTCAAGCTGTGGGTCCCTCCAATCACAGAAACCTTTCACCCAACCATTAACAGCACTTACGTCACCATGCTGTTTCATGCAATACCTTTGTTGGGAGTTTGCCTGATACGTGACATTTTGCATGTGTCAAACTCAGAATCCAAATGCAACTAAATCCATCTGAAACAAAACTTCTGGATATCTCAAACAAATCTTCTCAGGACAGTGTGGGTGTACATGCCCCTGATATGCCACCAAACACCCCACAGTAAAAAACCTCGCCATCCCTCCGTGTTCACCCTTAGCTATAGGTGAGCCAAACCACTCCAAAGACCAGCCAAGATCATATTAAAATTTGCATAACAACACAAATTTGCATTTCAATTTCAAATTCTCCAACAAGCTTTCCGTGCCCTCGGGGGTCCGAGGTAGCGGGGCAGATTCCTGCATGCCGCAGAGCACGGTCAAAGGTAATGCAGCCACTGTCTGGCTGACATTGATAAGACTATCTGTCTGAGGTGATATTTCTCAGCAATGAGATCAAACGGTCTGTCTGGTTGTCAAGGTGGAGGCTTGGATCCGAGCCGTCGCTAACCGAATCCTCCTCAGAGATCCCTCACATCCTGATTCACGCCACGTGTTCTGTCTTTTGGTACAAGTGAGGTGTCATACACTCGATGCTGTAACCTCCTGACCCCTCTGCATGCTCACTCTCCTCCCATCTCCCACATATCAGCTGGTGGTTGTGTTTCTGATGCTGACAGGAGAGAGCAACAAGGCTGGGCAATATACAATCTGGCCTCCCATTTAAATCAATGAGTTGACAAAATATTAGAATGCAGCACAAAATGTACGCCATGATTATTTAGGCAATGACCACATCCCGATATAAACTTTTGGACTACACTGGGACCTGGAAATATACACCATTAGGTGGAAGAAACAGTACAGATTTAGCTATTAGAGATGCACCAATCCAGTATGAACATCAGCATCAGCACTGATACCGACCTTAAAGGGACAGTTCATCCCAAAATCAAAAATACATATTGTTCTTCTCACCTGCCATACTTTTCATCAGTCTAGATTGTTTTAGTGTGAGTTGCCGAGTGCTGGAGATATTGGCCCTAGAGATGTCTGCCTTCTCTCGGATGTAACAGAACTAGACGGCGCTCAGGTTGTGACGCTCAAAAAATACATTTGATACTTTCCACAAATAATGATCCACTTACTCAAGATAATCCACGGACCTTGTTGTGAGCAGTTCAATGCAGGAACTTTTTACATAACTACACACATCAACTATATCACCACGCAGAAGGAAGAGTGCATCTACTACTAGCTCACCTAGCACCACCAGCTGGCTAATGTTACAGCTCAGCCGAGGAGGACGCCATCAATGTTAACATGTCGCCCTGCCATGAGCACAGGCATATTGCCCATGAGCAGATGCAGTTAGTGTAGCAGAAAGAAACAAGTTCCTACTAGGCTTGGGTAGTATCCATTTTTCATACCTTCATACCTTCCTGAGTGTGACAGTATTTGTGTGCTCTGCTCCACTTATCAACCCCCACCCCAAAAAATAAACAGTAAACTCACAAAATATCAAGAAATGTAATACACTTACACCTATTTTCAATCGCTCACCTTTTAAATTCAAGTTTCTATCTTTTAACGAACTAAAATTTATGTTAGATTTAGGGATGCACGATAATATTGGCACATCATCGATGTCTGCCAATATTGGCTTAAAAATTAGAGTCAGCCAACAAGCTTTTTTCGTATATTGCACAATGAATTAATATTAAATACAGTATTGTATGTCATGTCTCCATATAAGAGTAGACATGCATAATACGATGTTAATTCCACTGCAGAAGAGACTTGATGATCACTAAAATTAGGTTGGGAAAAAAAGTGGATAGTCGGTTATCAGCCAAATGAGTTGTAACATATTGGCATACTGGATATCGGCAAAAAATCCAATATCGTGCATTGCTAGTTAGCTTAACTGACTTATGAACTCAGCGTAAAACACACTTCATTTAAACTTGAGAGAAACAAATTCAAAATTACCAAAATGGTCTTAGTTAGTCTTGTTAGACGTTAAGTTAGTTCGTCCAGTGCACCAACAATCATCACCTTTGGTTTGGTTGAGATAAACCATTAATTTACCAAGTTAATGTAAAAATATAGTGTTTTCCCCCACAGTCTTTCTCTTCCAGTGCTTGCTGACTATTTACAGTCCTGTAACGTTATCCCCACCACTCGCAGTCACCATGTTTCTCTGCTCAGCTGCCTGTTCCACCAGTAGAGACTGACCTCTGGTGGCACGTGATGTGCACTACACACTGTACAATACAGCCTCTATTCAGCATCTCCATGAGTTCAATCAAAGAGCAGTGTCTGTGTTTTTGACAGTATTTAAAATCATACCGTCTGGTACACCTTGACACTGCACAAACCTGTTTCCTTGAATGAAACGTGTATTTTCTGACGCTTTGAGCACCACAAGCGGAGTATCATCTAGTTCCATTATACTCAAGAGAAGGCAGACATCTTTACAGCCGATATGTCCAACACTCAGCAACTCACACCAAAACACGTAGACTGATAAATAGCACCACAGGTAAAAGGAAAAGTGTGTATATTTGATTTTTGATCATGAATTTACTATAATATATGACATAGATAGCAGGAAATTTCTCACATTTGAGAAGCATGAACTAAAAAATAGGTGTTAATTTTCTGTCGATGACTGATTGACTATCAGCTCTACTAAATTCAGGTCAGCAGAAGATTCACACTGTAAATTGACAAATTAATTTACTGTGATCCTCCAGATACTAGCTGAACAGAATAAACAACGCCGTCCCTTCACAGCCCAGAATGAAGCCTGGACAACAAACACATAACACACACAACACATGGGAATACGAAATGTTTGTTCCCTTACACTTGATATTTGTGATTCAGGGAATTCACAACTGATGTCTCGCTGTGTGGCTCCTCAGTCTGATGCCGTCTACAACTGTGAGCCCTTCATTTTTATGTGCAATATGGCAGATCAATGGGTATTGATGAGTGAATACAGACACAGTTCAGAATGTATCACAGTAGAAGGAGCTTTAAAATGGCTTTGGAGACTAATGTGATGGATTTCCTTTGAGTTGTATTTTATTCACTCTCACATTATAAAGTCTGTGTATGAAAGTGTCAATTTAAGCATTAAAATATGTCATAAAAAGTAGATTGGCTTGTGAGACAATTTAAAGGCTGTTAATGAATGAAAATGAGAAATGAGAAGAGGTATATCAGGTGCTTATTCTTGCATACAATATTTAGACACACTATCCAGTGTAACATTTCTATATTTTTCTATCTTTTTGAAGTATTTCTGCACCGCAAACTGCTCATATTGCGTGCATTTGCACTTCAGAGCGACACAGTCAACTGTGCGCAAAATCACCTCCACAGACAGCATCTCCAGCACCAGCACGGATCGGATCAGATACGACACACACACACACACGCCTGTATAAGGACACTAAACACACCACTCACGTCTCTGAAGCGATTCCAGTGTTTGATCTTACGGCTGTACTGGGAGATGGTGGACAGCCATTGCTCATCTTCCATGAAATTCCCGGCTTTTCCTGCCTCTTTGCCACTTTTCACGTCCACCTGGAGCGAGTAGCCAACCAGCAGGCACAGGCAAGCGACGGCTCTTAAAACGACCATGTTGCACAGGCAGTTGGGTCTGGGATGTATCTCCTCCTGCTGCAGCTGCTGCCAAGGATCCACATACAAGACTGCTGCTGCTGCTGCTGCTGCTGCTTCAACAGACTGAATGGAAATGAGACAGAGAGGGAGAGAGGGAGAGAGAAAGAGGAGGAGGAGGGAGGGAGGGAGGAAGAGAGTTAAAGGAGAGATTAGATCCTGCACTAATCATTTATTTCTGCTTACTCGGTTTCATTACTTCACTGTTCTTTTTTTTGTGTTTGTGAGCAGCCCACACGCTCAGAAAGTCACACTGCAAATGAATCACACAAGTGGAACAGATGTTTATTGTTGTATTGAAGATCAATGAGACTTTATATTTATTGCATTCAAATATTTTTTGGAGAAGGGCCAGTTGGTGCCAGGAAGGAGTCAAGCTCCGTAGCAGGAGCATGCAGTGAAACTCAATGTGACTCAATTAAATGTATAAAGCTGGAGGAACTGTGGGGAATTGCTGCAGTTGAGTTAATACCGTACAGCGGAGGTGGCCAAACTGGGCTCTGTGGGTTGCTGAGGGTCACTGAAGGACTCCCAAATGGCCGCAGGGCAAATGAGGTTAAATTTGGCCTAAAATTAGCTCTGTTTCATCCTTAATTTGTTCATTAGCAGAGCAGCAGGAGAATGACTTAAAGTGACTCAGATCAGTAGTGTCTTACTGTGAAATCTGATTCACAGGACATGTACCTGGAACCAGGGGCGCCCCGTTTCCACTGAGCAGTACGGTTCAGTTCTGTTTTTTAGTTTCCACTGTGAAAAGTTGTGGATGGTACCAATAGAACCGTTTTGTACCGTCCCCATTTTTGGCCCCCCCTCTGTTGGGGTACCTAGCACACAGATCTGGTACTAAAAGGTGGAGCTGTGAACACTGCAGTCTGTTGATTGGTCAATAGAGGACGGTCACTCTGCTCAGGGCTGAGTTGTGTCTGGTTTTGAGGCTCATGTAACCACTGTTCATACTGTGGAGAGTTTTATTAGTAAACTGTAACTATAAAATGAAAGGATGTTTTGCTGCCTCTTGCAGCAGCTGGAGTCTGAGTAAAAATAACTGCCGACTGACGGCAACTTTTAAGGTGGAATGTTAACTTTTAGTAATGAGTGGATCTTCAAGCGTTTACAAATCTTTATTAATTTCGACCGGATTATGTGAACTGCATATATCCCAATCCTCACTCGGAGGAAAAAAAAAGCGTCATAGAGTGTTGTTCCTGTGGGCTCCAGCAACACTAAACTCCTGAGCTTACCTGAGAAGGACTAAATGCACAAACCTGCTATTTTTAAATACCCCATGGAGAGAGACTCTCACTGCAGCCTGTTTTATTTTGAGTGCTGGACGGAGCAGTGAGTGACAACATCCTCGCCCACATCTAAAGGCCCATTTATGCTCAACGTTGAATACAGACCCGGATACAGACAGAGCCTTCTGTCCGTGCTCCGCGTTCATTTCGTCCGTATTTCTGCACGTTTCCATAAAGCTTATGGATACGGGCCAAACGGAGCAGTACCACCAGAAACCGTGGGGGCAGTGTTGCTGTCACTACCCGATACGTAGCTTTAGGGTACTGTTGTGGTGGAAACACTAGGGTCTAGGTACCATGTCTGAAGGGTTACTTTGATTCCAAAGGTACCATACTGAAAGTGTTTGGTGGAAACGAGGCTAAAGTTGGTATACATTACAAAGGGCCCCAATGGGAGGGGGGGCCTGAGATGCATGAGACAGACATGGATCAAGATAGGAAGGGTGGAGGGGCCCGCAGAGACTGCTTATACATAGGGCCCAGAATTTGGTGTTACGTCCCTGCCTGGAACAAACTTTTATCATGGTTATTCTGTGATCTGAGCCTTTGGTTTTCAACCATGGGTCCAAGGACCGTTTCCTTGAGGGAGTTCCCTAACAACCAAAATCTTTTCAGAGTGAGGTCCCTGAAGCAAATAGTGCTCCATGACCTGATGATTATCAATTTAGAGCTCTTGATAGGAAAAGGTTTCGAGCAACTGATCTAAACTTTATCAAAGAGCAGTGGATTAATTTGGGAGCTGTGCTTAAACTGCTCGAGCTAATCTGATATTCAAATGTAGGCCCAACATTCTCCCTAAATTTCCTTCTAAAGTAGTTTTAAAAACTGTTTCATAACTTCAGCAGCATCACAGTTATGTAGAGTGAAATAATCAAGCCAACACTCAGCAACAATTATTTTAATCTTTTTATTTGATTGCAGTGCATTTTAAAGACCAAGAACAAAGACAGAGCCGTGCTTTCACCATTCAGAAGAAAATAATAGTAGGACTGCTGTAGACACAAAGACATTCTCCCACAACCAATTATTATTTTCATTATCACTTAATCTGCTGACGATTTTCTTGATTAATCGTTTGATCTATAAACTGTCAGAAAACACAGAAAAATGCTCCTAAACCCAGGCAGATGTCTTCAAATGTCTTGGTTTGTCCTGTTCCATCGTCAAGGTCACACCACGGCTCGATTGATCTCCCCGGGACAAAAATGAGCCTCCGTTATCTCCCTGTTCCTCCCACTATCTGTGCAATTTGCACCTTTGTTCTTGGTGGGAATATTACCCGACCCCAGGAATGCTGCGAGGTAATTTGTGGTTATAAACACAGGTTAATGTAGGGGTAAGATAACGGAGTGTATTTGCACCTGGGTGAGAATCGCCACACTGCAGGTATTTGGCTATTTGCACACACTATGATGCGATATAATGGATTCCAGTGCATGCTGAGATTGGCTAGTACTCGTCACATTGATGCGTCAAGGTCAAAAGCAGTTAGGATTAGGGTGACAAGGCCATGGTTAGGGCTAGTATTCGGCAATTGCGGTAATTCTCTGAGATTAGAGTGGTAAATATCCAAGAAAAAAATCAGAAATGTACTGCCAGAAAGTCAGGTGGTGCATCATAATTGTTGGTGACGGACACCTGCGTTCTTGCCTCTGCCATGATGCTGTAGGCTATGGCATAGCAACTGCCATAAGATCAGTATCAGCACAATACTGAGAAAAAAAGGTCTTTAACCTTACACATTTCCCTGTAAATTAGCATAACATAAACCTATTTGATATCAAAACCTTGAGTCCTTGACTAGACTTTAATCTTTCACGGGTTTGAACAATGATTGTCTGCACAACACTGTAATGTAAGGATGGATCTGTACGACTGAAGAGGTTTAAAATGGTGTATTTTAGCTGCTGCTGTGATGCTACTTTTTCTCCAAGAGTCTGTGACCTACAGAGTTCTGCTGTGCCTGCACATCATTTTAAGTCTACTCACATTATTCCTGCTGCTCCCTAAACTCTCCATGCCCCCACTCCCTCCGCTCTCCATTTCATCCCCATGAAGATAAACGTAATCCAGCGCTCCGCTCAGATTCATTGGAGTTTAAGGTTACCAATATTGGCCGGGGCCGAGTAGCCGGGGGGCGGGATCGTGTTCCCGTGATGCTGATTAGCTGGCCGAACTGACTCCGACACTGGCATCAAAACAGTCGATGTGGCAGATGCAGACTTTCCTGAGTGTGCAGAGCGCCTAGAATTGGGAAGCAAGGGCAGCAGGAGAAATGTCCCGCAGCGTCAGCCAGCTGTGCACATCAGAAGTGCGAGGTACTGGACATGATGTGTTAATCAAGAGGGTTGTCATCAGTCATGTCATGATCAGGCTGGAATGTGCTGCAGATTAATGGCCGCACAGCTGAGCTGGGAAGCATTTAAAGACTGTGTCCTGCTTTGCACCATTAGCTTTTAAGGATTGTTTGAGATGTTATTGGGAAGTCCGTCTCACGACTCCGGTCTCATGAGGGAAAGAACACCAACAGCAAATGGAAAACATGTTGATGAAAGCTGTGAGTGATGCATCTCTGAAGATGCTGAGTTTTAGGGATGAGAAGACTCAAATAATCTTTTTTTTTTTTAATTTGCAGACAGCTCTCATGTGCATGCCTCTTCTGCTCCATCAATACAGCAGCCCAGTCACCAGGTTGTGCTTCACTGATCAGATTGAATTCTCAGTCAAAGATCGATGTCTCTACCAGGTGAATAATTCCAGCTGCATCTCTTTAAATGCAGCAGTAACAACCTTAAATCTCCATCTGAATCAGGGGTGTCAAGTTAAACATTGAGTAGATTTAGTAAAATGCTGCTTCAGAGGCTTTTCCACCCCGACCACAATACAGGTCTTTTCTTTCACTTTGGTGCAGTGATGTTGGGAGTACTACACGGGAGACGAAATGTACAGAAAAATGCACATGTAATGACAGTGAGTAGCAGACTGACTGAATGTGGAACATCTGAGAAATATTGTTGAAACTGCATTGATTCTATTGAAGACGTCACAGGCTGTTTCTCATCCAGTTTGTAAATGGATTAGTGTTTTTAAAATGTATGTCTTCCGATAAAAAAGGGAAAGTTTGGAGATATTACGCAGTGGTTTTACCGGTCCAGCTGACTGTAAGTGGCCCATGAACCAAAATGAGTTTGACAACCCTGATCTAAATGCTCAATTTAGAGCATATCTGGTTACTAAGAATTCCGACAAATAGATTAACATGTCACAATTACTATGTGGCCATTTGTGCATCTCTGAGACGTACCAGGCTTTAAATCTATTGCGACGCAAGCTACGTCATACGTCATGGAGCGAAGGAGAGAATCTGCAACGAGGAGGTATTTCACACTATTTCAACTGCTGTTGCACAATTGTTTATTTTTGTTAAAAATAAATAGTTCATCATTGCATTAATCTGTTTCATCTTGTTTCATTTTATCTTAGGAAAGAACTGTGTAGTCATCAGTGTCTGATGCCTCTAGTCTTTTCTGTTCTACATGTAAGGGTATATAGCTTTTTAAATCCACCATGGTGTCGGATCAGTATCAGGTATCGGCTGATACTCAAAGCCACAACATCAGGATCTATATCGCAACTGAAAAAGCTGGATCGGTGCATCTCTAGTCCCAGAGAGACGCTTAAGGGTGCCTTTGGCATTTGACACGCCAAGGGGCATAAGAACGCATTGGTATTTGACGATGTGGGATGAGAACGCCTTGCGATGACAGTGATGAAAAACCCTAAAACAGATGCCATAAAATTAAAAAGAAACATTGGTGCAGAACAAGCTACAATGCAACCACTGTGGACAGGTGTGCCCCGTCAATATATGTCCATGGAAAGTGCTTGTTTTTGCCACTAACAGGTTCAGATTGTTATTACAATGGACAGAAAGAGAGGTCTTGTTCTGAAATCTCAGCAGAGGTGACTGGTTGGGGAGAGGCAATGGTGAAAACGTTAGTGAAAGCTGGAAGGAAGAAGTGCTCAGCAGAGTTTCCCTTTAAACAGCTTTCTTAAGTGCTATATCGTAGGCAACTGGACTTGCTTGAGTTTCTTGAAGACATTTCACCTCTCATCCAAGAGGCTTCTTCAGTTCAAGAGGTTCAAGCTTCAATTCAAGCTTCTTCAAGATACTCAAGCAAGTCCAGTTGCCTCCGATATAGCACTTAAGATTACCACGGTCTAGATGACTGAGAATCTTCACCGATATGTTGCCAGTCAATTTGGGAAGAATGCCCTTCGACTGGTGCAGGAATTTCGAAAGAATATCTCAAGAACTGAAGAAGCCTCATAGATAAGAGGCGAAATGTTTTCAAGAAACTCAACCAAGTCCAGTTGCCTACAATATACTGTAGCACTTAAGATTACCATGACCTGGATGACTGAAGATCTTCACCGATATGTTGCCAATCAATTTGGGAAGAATGCCCTTCGACTGGTACGCAGAGTCCTGCACTGGGTCGGGTACCCGCGGGTCATTATTTACTCTCTGAGGATCGCCTCCGCTATTTCTCAACGGTCATTGGTTCAGGTGTTTACACGCGTTTCACCATCTAATAACACAATTTGTGATTGGACAACAGAATCAACATGGCCGCCACCGTCTAACAAGCGCTGCTTCCAAAACAGTAAATAATTATTTGGGTATTTGAGAAATAAGTGGATAAAACGTACAACTATCACTTTATAATGTTTCTGAAGTGTTTCCCTGATGGATTACTTCTCTCCTCGATGGATTCTAAAAACACGTGACGGATCGTAACTGCTGAACGTCGCTCTGGACAGAAAGTAAGTCTATTATTACACATGTAAAGTTCCTTTACATAGATTAAAAGTTTAAAAGCATTAAACGTAACAAACGAATCTTCACCGACACACTCTGACGGCCCCTCATGCAATGTTGTTTTCTGTATTTTGTGATTTTTTTTCATGTTAAAATGACAAGGTGCTCAAATTTACCTGCAGAGAACAGCGGTAAAGACTTATCCATCCTAAAATATGAACAGATAACACCAATACATACCATATTTCCAGGTTTTTAATCAGCGTCTGTCAGAGGATGTGACAGTGACAGGTACAACTTCAATAAAAGCGAGAAAAATCTTGCAAACACCGTCTCTTACTACTTGTATATTTATTTACGCTGTTTTACGACAGTTGCAAGGGGCAGTTAATGTTTATCAAGTGCAATTTAGAGACATTTCTGTGACTACATGTAAAGTGGTTGCGCTCTCAGATTTGCATATTAAAGAAGACAGGACTATTGGCCTTAGCGGAGGTCTGTTTTATTCGAGTGCCCTTCTAGTCATTACTGTTTCATGTTGCTTGTCTTCCTGTGTACGTACTGTGTTATTATATATTTTTTGAAAAATTAGTAAAACTGTCTGGACAAAACAGCAACAAAACAGTCCTCTACTCGTATGTATAAAAAACATGGAGGCAGCTCCACACAGCTAGTCAGAAATCTCTACATATCAGAGTTACGCTGTGGAAGAGTGCCTTTAATTGTGAGGGGATTAACTGATGTCATCAGCTCCCCGTGTTCCTCTCTAGGCAGATGTTGATAGAACTTATCTATCCTGTTCACCAAACATAATCAGTTTACACAAAAGGAGTACAGGAGAAGGGAAGCTTCATTTGAATAACATCAGACAAGACAGCAAGCGGCAAAATTCAAAAGGTTGTTTATCTGTAAATATTTGCCGTCTGCAAAGCAAACACATCCCATTTTCTGTCTTACAAACAGCTCATAAGGCCCAACACGAGCTCCGCCGCTTATCGTGGCGGTACATATTCTCACTTGATGTAACAACTCCGCGAGGATCGCTTCAGGAATCCCTGGTACACAACAATTAATTGCAAAAGGCCAAGGGTGGATGCTTTACACATTTATTTATTCATCCCCGCCAGATTTAAGCAGAATGTTAAAATGTAGCACCTCCTGTCACCATGAAAGAAAAACACAACCCAAACAAATGTTCATTTTCCGACTGATTTCAACAAGATTCAGCAAAGATGCAAAGAGACGTTGTTGTGAGTCCGTTCGTGTTCATCATCTGATGGGAAATCCTCATCCATGACCTGCAACACATAATCAGTTATCAATATTTGTACTTTATAACACCCTAGGGCTGCGACTAATGATTGTTTTCATCTTCACTGACTGTGTTGGTTATTTTATAATAACTCAATGTATTATGTAGTCTAAAAAATGTCAGAAAATAGTGAAAAATATCCTGGGTGACATCTTCATAATTGCTTGTTTTGCCTGAACAACAACATAAAACCCATAGACGTTCAATTTAAAATGATGTAAAACAAATTAAAGCAGCAAATCCTCACATTTAAGAAGCTGAGCAAGTGAGTGTTTGACGTGTGTCCTTGATAAATGGCTAAAATGATCAATTATAACTCTTGATTCAATTTCTGTTTATGAAGTAATAGAATAATGTGCTACTGACTAATGACAGAACAAGATCATTTTCAATATTAGTAAAACTTGACTTAAAATGTTAGTGGGTTAAATGACTTTGCTGCATCAAATCACATCGCTGCCTTTATGTTCTGTTATTTAATTAACTTGTGTATATTCCACCCCAATGTTTTATTAGCTGCAGCCAGCAGCTCTACAGCTCGCTCTGTCAGGTAGTCGGTCCCCAAAATTTCCCCATCCTTTGGCGGCCACAGTTTTTGCCCTAGATCACATCCACACTTGGACATTTTTATTTTAAAACAGATTTTGAGATGCACACTAGCGTTTTAGCACTGTTTCAGAAATCATCTACATCCGTACTAACACGCCTTAAAACGCATATGACATGATCATTCACGTACACTGGGCGTGTGCGTGCTGATGTAGACGTGAAGCAGACTGTCTACTCTGTAGTTGTTTGCTTAGCAACAGAAAAAAACTAAGGGGATGGCAGTAAGTAAGACCAGAGATTTCTTTGCTCGCACCGATGAGGAGGTGGAACTGAGAAGAAGGTGTGGTGACCTAGCTACGTTTTGGCTTGACCGGTAGTAGCCTAACTGATAAGACCCAATCAGAAGGCAAACGTGGGCGTGTGAGTTATTATTTTCAAATGTCTCCATTTCTGAGCGTCCAGTCTGAAATGCAACCCAGGAGTTTACAACAAAAAAGGGGGCAGCAGTGTTTTCAAAGGTCTCTGTTTTAGGAGTTTCAAAGTGCTGGAGTAGTGTGAGCGTAAATGTAGCAATAGTTATGCATTTTAAAACGAAAACATATTGGTGTGGATGTAGCCTTAGGAGGCGACATTCAGCATGGAGGTCAAGTGTGTGTGTGTGTGTGTTTGTGTTCATACCAATTGGCTATAAGCGAGCTGGTGTGTTTGTGTTCATACCAATTGGCTATAAGCGAGCTGGGCAGTGGGGTGGCCCATAACACGTACGTGGAAAGTGCCTTAACTGATTCACGTAACATAATCACACTTTGCAGAAAGACACACACAGACACACACATAAGAGGATTCATACAGACATTACATTGGCATAATGCTAAAGAAAGGGGAAAACAAATAGATGAAAATCCAGCTCATTTACTGAAGTCATGTTAAGTTTTGCCCCACCAACAAAGGCCTACTGGTTTTGCTGGGGTTTTAAGGGTGGAGCGAAATAAAAATGAACTATGATGTTGGGCAGGACGTCCTCAAGCAAGGAAGAAAATAAAGGGAGAGCGCACCTCAAGATGGAAAATAACAAATGAGAAAATGAATGAAATTAATGAGCAATTAATTACAATCAGTCCCTTTAGGTTTTCGCGAAATGTTATTGGGATTGTTGCTGTGTAAAATGCTTGATTTCATGGCAGCTTTTCAAGTTGTGATGCATGTTGTGATATTTATAGGCATTTTTTTTGTAATGAAATTGCAGGGCAAGTGAAAATCGCAATAATAGTTGTGATGCTGTCTAATGCCTGGTACACACTACATCATATCAGTCCGATTATTATAGCCCTGCGCAGCGTCGCACGGTGTTGGCTCAGATCATGAACGACGAGTGTCGTAAGCGATAATCCGTCATTTTATCTCCTGCAGGGTGTCATACTAGACGACAACCGACGCCATGTCTGGGATGCCTCACGGCGTCTTGACAGAAAGTCCAACATGTTTGATTTTCTTTTTGTCGTTCACGACTTCTCTTGTCAAAGCCGTCACTTTGACCGATAGAAACACAGAGCAAACTGCTACTGTAGACAATTGTACGGCAACAACACCCTGGCCTTTTGATATTTCCTCTAGGGTCGTTACCACACAGAGTAAAAAAGGAAAATAATGGCGAAAGACGACCCATTATGATTGGTCGTGGACCAATGTGTAGTCTGTCATATCCGTCAGGCCAAGTCACGGGACAACTTTATGACTCCACATTCGCCTAATCTGACATAGTGACTCCTCAGAACATACAAAATGTTGTGTAGTGTGAACCCAGCATTAGACTCTGAGCTTATTACTATGAGCATGCAGTGTTTCCCACAGAATTAGAATTTATTTCTAATGGATGGGGGGTTGGGGGGCAGCAACAGCTGATAACCGCCATTGTCGTAGACACTTGTGGGAGGCATCCCTGGACAAAGCAGAGTTCCTTTCCCATTGGTGATGGTTTACCCCGCCCCTACACTTTTACCACACCCCCTTCATAACTCCTGATGCATCTGGAAGTTTACAATTCCATGTGACGCCTAAAAGGAGTGGAGCATTTTAAGCTGTGACCAACGGGTCTGTATCTCGTTCTGTTTGTCCACAAAGCTGTGCCCACTCTGTAGCAACAGCAGCTTTCTATCAGTGAAGCTTAAATCTGCCATGGAGGTCAAGTGTTTGTGAGGTTGTGTGCGTGTGAATGCATGCGCATACCTGGCAGCTATTGCAAATTCTCATTTGTTGAAGTGCAAGCCTGTACATTAAGGCATTAAATATTGATGACAATGAAACAAACAAATGGTGCAGCTACATTTCCACTACAGCAGCCACCACTGCTTGTTTGTGGAGCAGTTACTCCCTGTGATAGGAGCTGCCACTGTAAAGTGTGCATGAGGAAAAAAAAGAAGTCTGAGAGTGAGTTCCTGGATAGGGGAAACGTCAAAGGAAGTTATTTTGAAAGTGGAGGAGAGAATAAACCACATCGGGAGGCATTTAATAAGTAATCTCGAGTGACTTACAGCTGTAAGTGGAGCTGCTCTAAACGCGTATAGATCTAATTCAATTGGATTCAAACTGGGTCACACAGCTATTAAAAGTGCAAAGTTAGTTGAGAGCAGTCTGGCAGCAGTTTGCATTTGCCAGGAAAAGTACTGTAGCTGCTGTTTTTGCACTGCAGGCAGCTGCGGCAGGGGTGGCACAGAGTGCAGCACCTTTTTTTTTCAATTAAACATACTCAATAGACAGAAGCCGGCTAATATCCTGAACTCTTGACATGCTCAGTCTCTACAGATGATTTATTTTTAGGCTGCATATCCAGCTTATACCCACTACTATAAATGACAAATCCTCATCAGTTTCACTACTCTACTTCCTACTAATAATGAACAGCATTAAGTGCTGTGTGAAGGGATTTAACACCGCAACACTTTGGAGTGGATGGATAAAACACTTGAAGTCAGATGGAGGATTTGTTTAGCAGATTATAGCGTCCGATACAGAGAGAGTTTACAGCGGTGAAGCTCGGTGTCTGCATATTAAAACTGAATCGATCATGTTGGTAGAGACTAGCTGGCGAACATAGTGGAGCATTTAGCAGCTGAAGAGCCAGATATTTCCCCCATGAGTTGGTGGAGATCAAAAACAGAACTAAAAAGAGAGAATATTGGACTTATATTTGTCAGGTGGCCAGAGACGCGACTCCAAATGAATGCTAATGCTGCTCCTTGTCTGCTGTGAGTGGAAATAGGCAACGTTGCTAAAACATTTGCCATATTCACAATGAAAGGTGATAATATGTTAATGTTGTGTGTCCAGCTTGTTCTGCTGCCCCCCAAACAGACAGAAAATCAATAAATGTTGCTTTAAAGTCCCGACGAAGTTCATTTGAAATTTAAATACAGACACCTCCACAGTCCTTAAAGAAGTATTTCGCTGCTGGAAAGATGGTCCTATCTTACAACTGGGCTCTCTGTGCAATAGAAAAATGCAAATAGTTTTGAAATTAGAGCTACATGACCAGAGAAAACAGAGGAAAAGTGCTGTGGCATTTGCTTTAGTTCAAGAGGTAGAAAACCTACAACTACCAGAATGCACTGCGCTGCACCAGACCGATAAACACCCTCACTGGTAGGTGTTGAAATGCAAGCATGGACGTTTTGACACAGGAAATATGTCGACCAGCTGGGAACAAACAACCTTGAGTTACAGTTAAACCCTCTCCCTAGCAACGCTTTCAAGCTCCACCTGGGGACGCCAATGTGTTCCCAAGCCTAGATGAGATATGTAATCCCTCCAGCATGTTCTGGATCTGCCCCGGGGCCTCCTACCAGTGGGATGTGCCCAGAGTACCTCTAGCTGAAGGCACCCAGGAGGCATCCTGATCAGATGCCTGAACCATCTCAACTGACCCCTTCTGACGCGAAGGAGCAGCGGCTCTACTCCGGGCTCCCTCCAGATGTCTGAGTTTCTAAAGCTGAGCCCAGCCACCCCACGGAGGAAACTCATTTCGGCTGCTTGTATCCAAAATCTCATTCTTTCTGTCACTACCCAGAGCTGATGACCATAGGTGAGAGTTGGGACGTAGATGGACTAGTAAATCGAAAGCTTCTCCTTCCAGCTCAGCTCCCTCTTCACCGCGACAGTCTGGTGCAGTGCCTGCATCACTGCAGACGCCGCACCAAACCGTCCATCCATCTCACACGCCATTCTCTCCTCACTCGTGAACAAGACCTGAGAGACTCGCTTGAGGCAGTAAGTATATTTGTAAATATGTTGGTAAAATAAGTTTCTGAAAATTGAGCTGAGAAATAGGCAACACAGAAGCAGAATCTTGGTTCATGTTTGATTAGCACTGCTTAGTTTTGCTATTGGATCTCAGTTTTTCAGCCTCCATTTTTACAATACAGGAAAAAATATGGCGCCCACTTCTCGTTCACAAATTCTTGTATTACAGCCAAACAGTGCACTAAAACATCTTTCTGAAAACATTTTAAGTGAGAAATAGGCAGTGCACTAGAGGACTTTTGGCTTATATTTGATCAGCACTGAGTAGTTTTACAGTTTGACCTCAGTCTGAGTGGGAGACAGAGAGAAGGGGGGAGGTCTCTCTCTTGATCCGCTTCTATACTCTTTGTGTCTGTGGTGGCGAGCGTACAAAACTTTGAAAGCACAATCTGTAGTTCGAGCAACAGCCCTAGAGCCAATGAAAATTCAAGCAGGGAGATGTACTGGTAAGCTGGAGGTTAACCACAGCTGGATGACGCGCTGGCTCCAGGAGTGTTGCTCAGATGACATACTGTGCTTCTGCATTTTCGTACGCCCGCCACCACTGACACAAATGGAAAAGAGGCAGATTTAGAGAGAGACCTGCCTCTGCGTCGCTCTCAAACTCAAACCAAACTCCGATCAAACTGTTCAACCAAGCAGTACTGTTCAAATATAAACCAAAATTATGTTACTGAGTTCCTTATTTCTCACCTAAAATGTCTTAAGAAACATACTTTAGTGCACTGTTTAGCTGTAATATGAGAATTTGTGAACAGGAAGTGGGTGCCATACTGTTTCCTGAATTCTAAAAATGGAGGCTAAAAAAAAACTGAGATGGAACAAAGCAGTGCTGATCAAATATGAACCAAGATTCCTTCACAGAGTTGCCTATTTCTCGCCTCAAATGTTTTCATAAACATATTTTAGCACACTCTATAACTGTAACCTCGCATCACTCGCATCGCACCAACCAGCAGGAGAATTCAATGGTCCGTTGTGGTGCAGTGCATTCCGATAGTTGTAGGTTTTCTACTTCTTGAGCAAAAGCGAATGCCACAGCACTTTTGCTCTGTATTTAATGCGGCAGTTTCAAAGGTATTTGCGTCTTTCTGCTGCACAGAAAGCAAAGTTTCATGAGAAGACAATATTTCCAGCACCAAAATACTTCAAGTTACTGATGCTAAATAAACTGCTTTTATGTCACATTGAAGTAACCAAATACTTTTAATAAATGGCAAACACTTACTAGTTCCAGCTTCTCAAATGGAAGATTTGATACCTTTCTCTTTTATGTCATTATAAATTTAATACATTTGGGTTTTGAACTGTTTGTCTAACAAAACAAGCTACAAGCGAACAAGCTAATTCAGGACATCATCTTCGATTCTGCTACATTGTTCTGAGCTTTTTTTCAGTGCTTTCCAACATTTCACACAATAAACAATCTCCAAAAAGTAATAGAGTTGGATCGATAATGAAAATTTGTTGCAGCCCTGTTTTAAACTCCTTGTGCAAAGTGTACATATAGTAAACAGCCGTTTTGAGTGACTACCTGCTGTTCAAACACACCGGGCTTCTGCCTCTCCTCCCTGTGTGAATGCCTCCAGCAGTAAACAGACGTGGACAGCTGCAGGCAGCCTCCAGACTCGGCGCTCTGAATGACAAAGAGCTGCTGCAGGGATCACCTGCCTCCTCGCTGGAGACACAGATTAGACATTTCAAATACTCTCGCCTTGGCTGTCCGTCAAGGCCGCTCGTGCCCATTAAGTGACAGAGTGATTAGTGTGACATTCAAACGGCGCTGACACTCAGCTGGAGAGTCACTTCCAACATGAGAGAACAATCAAAGCCAAGGCGCGCTGTCATATTTCACCGCTAACAATATCCAATTTGAAAGATTCGCTGGCTTAGTCTGGCAGGATCATTTTCACCTTTGTAGCTTCTCGTGGATAGATGTGTTTGATCGATCAAAAGACCTTCTTAAAGCAAGCTTATGATTCAAGCTTGTTAAGTGGAAAACATGACACCAGGAGTGCAAAGCAACCAACTCAAATGTCATCTTAGTGCTTCCTTACTGTCAAGTTCACCCTCTCAGTTAATTGGATTTGGATTAAAATATTCTACGAACCTGATCAGCATTCCAGCTTTAAGGCACATATGGGTAAAACTTAACCGTGACCTTAAAAAGTAATTAGGCGCTTAATCGATTTCATGTGCGTTATTACTCCGAGCACACAAATCAAACATATCTACTGTATTAAAAGGTCACGTCTGTCAAACATCGTCTTTTTTGTTTCCCCCAGCAGATGTTAACGCCGGCTCCTCTGAATGAACGCTTAATTTCTAATCACGCTTTGAGAAATTGCACAGTGCGGTTCTGAATATCAAAATGTGCTATAAAGAAGTTTGACATTGATCAAGTAAGACCTATTTCAAACAGAGTCTGCATAAAAAATGGCTACTGTGAAAACTGGCATGAAATTAAATATGCAAATTGGATGGAGGCCTAAACAATACTTGCTTGAGATAAAACAAGACTTACCAAACATGAATTAATTCTCATTATTGCGAGGTTCATTGTGAGCTTTACGAGCTTATCGGAGTGATTGCTTTGCTTTCACTTCTTTTTAAAATCACAGCTTTTTCTTTCTACAATTTTCACAAGGGGGGAAAAGTAAATAAACCGTTGTTTTATTTAATCGTAAGGCTCACCAATGTATGTAAACAAGCACATATGCACACATGCCTGCACAGACAACTAAACTGTTTAACATTTTAATTAAAACCCAGCTCCTGTGTCTCCTCCGATCTTCAGAAATAAGGATGCAGATCCACAGAGGAAATGGGTCCGCCGTAACACAAACAGACACTGAGGTCTCATTTATCCGGCTTATTGAAAGGGACGTATGCTAGTCTCGAAATCTCAAGGGTCAGGTTGGAAGTTCCCACAGCAGGAAGCTCAGAGCTGACTAATTAGGGTGAGGGATGTGGCAGGGACAGAAAAATATGTATGCCGGGCGGCGAGCTCACCCAGTTCAATCCAAATCATTTCCCACACCGTAAAAAGATCTCTAGAAAAAACTAAATACTGTATGTAGTATTTTTGTTAATTTCTGACTTTGATTTCTGACTAAAATGTGACTTGCTGATTTGCTGGTTCCAGCTCCTCAGATGTAAAAATCTGCCATTTTTTTCTGTTTTATATCTTTGTAAATTAAATAACTTTTTATTTTGGCCTGTTAGTTGAACAAAACAAGTGATTTAAAGACCCATTCGCACGTAGCATTGACAAGCAGTATTTAAAGGAACAAAGTGTGAGATTTAGGGGGATATAGTGGCATCTAGTGGTGAGCATTGCATATTGCAACGATCTGAAACTTCTCCCGGTAAGAATTCCTTCAGTGTTCATTATTCAGGAAGTTTTTATTATGAGCTTAATTATCCACAGAGGTCTCTTCCTTTCCAAAACAAACAAACCAGGTGATTAAAAACTGTGAAAACGCACACTTACCTATCTAGAGTCAGCGTTTAGTTTGTCCGTGCTAAGCTACTGTAGAAACATGGTGGTGCAACATGGCTGACTCCACTAAATCCTACACACTGAACCTTAAGAGACACCCTTGCACTTGGCGGAACATAGGGATGGAACAATACATGATTTTATCAGGGATCGCAATGAAAAAAAACTTAGAATGAGTCAATTGCAGTGAATTTACATTAATGGAGTAATCTTAAATATGATGTCAAGCAGAACCCATAACGAGACTACTGTGCAACCAACAATAAACAAGACTCTGCAAAAACAAGCTGCAAACACACCAACCTCAAAAGATGTAAAAGATTGCACTGGCACATTTAAAGGGACGTTTTGCTGATTTTCAACCAGGTCTGTGTTACTTCAGTGTGGGGAGTGTGTGCAGATAAACCGTGTTTGGTATTCCCTCGTGCAAGCAATGCCAGAAAGTCCCCATCTGTACTGTAAGCAAAAATGCACCATAATTTTACATCATCCAGCAGATTTGGCTAGTGGATAGGTGGGGGACTCTGAGAGCTGGCGGCATGCGGGACGCCTTAACACTGTTCATCTGCACACACTCACCAGACTGCAGTGACACAGACCTGGTTGAAAATCAGCAAAGTATCCCTTTCATATCAGAAGATTAAATACCATTGAAATAGTTGAAAAGCCTGACTTTTACCATGCTTGTCTTTTGCTAAAAATGATTAACTGATTAGTTGTCAAATATTAAATTTATCACCAACTAATATGATAACTGATTGAGTAATGAGATTGAGACTGACAAAACAAGACATTTGAGGACGTCATTTTGGGCTTTGGGAAACACTGATCGACATTTTTCCCCATTTTCTGACATTTTATAGTCAAAAAAACAAATACACTGATTGAGAAAATAATACGCAGATTTATCGACAATGAAAATAATCATTAGTTGTAGCCCTACAGTCCAACATGTTCTTAATCTATGCATCAGAACACACATATGGTCACTTAAATAAACATGTAATCTGAACACCTTATACAGAAATCTGGTGACAAATTAAATGTCTTCGGTGTCTGAGTGTGTCTGCAGATGATGTATGTTCCTCCACGTGTTTTCAGTACCATCATTAGTGAAGACATCTGCCCAGCGCATCCTTAATCATGTCACTGCCAAAACAAACAAGGATGCACGTTCTCAATGAATTTCATTAACTTGCAAATGATCTTCTCACTCTCGCTCTGCGTGTGCTTTTGAACAATAGTATCGGCAAATCCCAGAGCCCTCACTGTTACCTGAGAGTGGCGTTCTGTGGCTGGATGTGTACTCCTGACCCACTAACAAGCATGCTCTCAGGAGACAGGGAGTGGATAATTAGGCCTTTCCTGGGTCTGAAAAGATAAATTTTATGGAAGGCCTGACTGGCTGGCTGTTTTCCGATGACGAAATTTGCATGTCCCTGTCTAATGGCGTCTGTTGACATGGCTCCAGGAGAACAGGGAAAAAAAAGAAGTCACGCCACTGCTGAAATGGGAGGGTGGACAGCAAGGGATGGCAGAGCTGACAAACAAAAAGCGCCCTCAGTTTCCATCAGTGTAACTTTTGGCCGCTGTGCGACTGCCCTCCTGCATGCCAAGCAGAGCGCATCGCCAGCTGAGGGGAGGGCTGAAAAAAGCTCTGATGGCGGGAGCAAGTGGCACAGGCTCTGTCCGATGTCTGTATTCACTGACACACCCGACAGACGGGAGTGGGAACGAGGTTGCGGCTTCATGCGGGGAGGGCACAGATAAAAAAGATGGAGGGGAAAAAAAACCAAGACTGGTGTAATAAATCATGTCAGTGACGCATTAACACATTCATGAGGCAGTAAGATGAAAGGAAATGGGTGATACTTGGTAATGGTCAGGGTGAAACCAGAATTTTGGACAGTTATGAAAGTTTTTATGATTTAGTTTGAAATTATTTCCTTATAAACGTTAAAGTCTCACAGTCTGCAAGAGAAAGTCTGAGTTGCTCGAAGTATCAGCTGAAAAACGGTTATAAAACTTTGATCAGCTATTTCAGCTGTCATGGTCACCAGGTGAGACGGTGCAGCAGGACTCCTTAAATTATTCATAATCTGCCGTTAATACTGACTTCCTGTGCGACTGGACTGAATGTATATGAGATGAACCAGCCAATAATCTCCCGAGAGTGAACAAGTCAGGGCATTTAGACAACGTTAAGGGTAACACTGTATTTGGATGGTGATATTTACCAGGTGATAAAAAAAGTAAATGATCATCCAGAGGTGGAAGAAAGTACTCAAAAAAGATAACGAAGAAAAAGAAGTAGTAGAGATGAAGAGGATGATATATTAGTGATGACCACAAAGACGAAGACGTCGTAGCAGTAGTAATAGTAGTAGTAGTAGCAGTAGTAGTAAAAAAAGTAGTAGTGAAGAAGAAGCGCAATAAGACGTAGTCTTAGCAATGAAGAAGTAGCAATGAAGAAGACGATGAAGAAGTAGTAGTAGTGAAGAAGAAGAAAAAAGAAGACAAAGAAGTTGCAGTAGTGAAGAAGAACAAGAAGATGTAGTTTCAGGTAAGAAGAAGAAGAAGAAGAAGGAGTAGTAGCAATGAAGACAACGAAGAAGTAGTAGTGACAATGAAGAAGAAGAGGAGCAAGAAGATGTAGTCTTAGCAAAGAAGTAGTAGTGAAGAAGAAGAAGATAAAGACAAAGTAGTGAAGAAGAAGAAGACGAAGAGGTAGCAGTAGTGAAGAAGAACAAGGAGTAGTAGCAATGAAGACAAGGAAGGAGAAGTAGTAGTGAAGAAGAAGAAGACGAAGACGAAGTAGTCTTAGTAACAAAGAAGTAGCAGTGAAGAAGAAGAAGTAGTAAAGAAGAAGACATAGTAGTATAGAAAAAGAAGTAGTGAGGAAAATGAAAGAGAAGTGGCATTAGTGAAGGAGAATAAGATGTAGTAGTAGTAAACAAGAAGAAGAAGGAGACGTAGTAATAAAGAAGAAGATGTAATAGCAGCATAGATGGAAAAACAGTCTCCTAAATGTAGTAGAGGTATACAACAACAAACTTATATCAAATGAATTCACTCATGTACAAGTATCTCAGATTGTACCTAAATGTCATTTGTCCACAAAGCGTCACTTATTATATATTTGATACAACCTGATCCAGGACTGATCTAAAGCCTCTCATCTGTCTTCACATCTTTAACAATCCAATTTCACACAGTCAGTCAATCATCTCCTCCTCTAACGTAACATAATTACACTGTGACTGCCATCCAAAATACAATCTCCCAAAACATGCAGAGGTAAACACATTCTACTTTCAAAATCACAAATATTCAAGTTTTTTATTCAAGTTTTCTTTTGATTGTCTGTTCCATTAAAATGTATTATGTGTCATTTATTCTGATGCTGTTTGACTCAGGTTCCCTGAGGAACACCAACTGTATGGAGACTGAAGTACAAAAACACAAATTTGACTACCTGGAGCATTTCAGTGTGACTTTGCATGTTTCATCTTTTGAGTGAATTTTCAATCATTCTGCACTCTGATCATTTGATTTTTCCACATAAACTGTTCCCAGAGGATTTTAGAAAAAGACTTTGGTTCAGATACAGGCAAAAAAATGAAAAGAATATAACCCAAACCTTATGCTGCCACCTAGTGGTCGACAGCGCTTTGGTGTTCTGCTAACCTAGAAACTTCATTAATTATTAATGCCCCACCTGAGAGTCTCCTCAGCCCTGCTGAAGCTCATGAGAAGCTGGCACTTCCTGCGGAGGTGTAGTAGCCCGTACAATCTGTCGAGTATCTCTGGGACAGCAGGACAGTGTTCAGCTCAAACTCTCCAAAATGATATGTGCCAAATTTCTGTAAGGAAAACAGCAAAAGCGTTAAAATAATGAAATAAAAGCTTCAATGATACAAAACTTCATCATCATTACAAAGTCGTAATCTGCCTGAGGATCTGAGAGCCACTGGAAGAGCTGACATTTTTAAACTTAAAACCTACTTATCAGTCGGGCTTTTTATCATGAATAGTTTATAGACATTAATTACTTTATATTCATTAACATTATTGTCTTTATGTTGAAAGTTTTGACTTATTTTATTACTATAATCTTTTATTTTATTTACTTATTTTTTTCTTTAATCTTTTTATCATCACCATCATCATTATTGTAATTATTATTATTATCCCTCAAAGATTTAATTTGCTTTGCTGTGTTTTGTTTTTTCAATCTATTTTATCTAGTTTTTGTCTAACTTTTAGTATTATAATAATTATTTTATTAATTATTTTAGTTTTATCATTATTATTACTATTATATTACTATTATTATTATTATTATTATTAATCATTTTAGGTTTTTCTTATCCATCGTAGATTTAATTTGCTTTACTGTATTTTGTCTGTTTAATCTATTTGTCTAACTTTTATTATTATAATTATTATTATTATTTTAGTTTTTTATTATTATTATTATTTTCCCTCAAATTTAATTTGCTTTGCTGTGTTTTGTCTGTTTAATCTATTTTATCTAGTTTTGTCTAACTTTTATTATTATAATTATTATTTTTATTATTAATTATTTCAGTTTTATTATTATTATTATTATCGTTATTATTTTCACTCATAGATTTAATTTGCTTTGCTGTGTTTTGTCTGTTTAATTTATTTCATCTACTTTTTGTCAAACTTTTATTATTATTGTTGTTGTATAACTTTAAAATCTATTCTATTGTGTTTCATTGCTGTCTTTTTTATCCTCGTTTTGCCTTTTATAGTTTTCATTTTGCTGTGTTTTGCTATCATTACTGTTATTATAGCTTTTTATACGTTTTGTTTCATATTTTCATAGTTTTTATTGTCTTTTAACGTGTATTGGTCTTGAATTTTCTTTTTTTGTTATGTTTACAGTCTACACTTTTTCTGTCTTTATTATTGGCCTGAGGTGCTTTGAACTGCACTAACCTAAAATGTGTTATACTAATAAAGTTTGACTGATTTATTGATTACACATTATTTTTCCATTATAACAATATTTCCTGATTTAAAAAAAACAACAAACTAACCACTAAATGATTTAGAATAGGCAGCACTTTGCTTTAAAAGTGAACTTGTTAAACTTTGTGGAGAAAAATAATAACCTGTCACTCACAAACATGGTGTTACCATGGTGACGGGCGACCGAGCATTTGTTCGGCACCCTTGTGGCATTTTCAGAGAGGAGAAAATGAAGGATTTTGTTATTCAAACAAAGACTTTCTCTCTGCACTGCAGAAGAAAGGTGGCTGAATCTCAGAGCTTTTTTTTGTTATCTGCAGTGTCAACTCGGTGTCACATTTCAGTCGTCACACACACAAAGACACCGAACCTGGAAGATTTTACACTCTCACTCTGACAAGTGCTGCTTTAACAAAAAAATCAATCAAAACTCTCTTCTTTGAGCTGTACAGGAGTGTTCTTGTTCCCTCAGATAACAGGTTTAATCAATATACTCTTCAGCAGATAACACCACCAGATAGCAGGTTTTTAACACCCTGTTTTTCAGCATTGTTGGTTGTAGAAATCTTAAATGCACCATATGTAATTTCTGCAGCTAGGGGTCTCTTAATCAAAACTATAATAGAAGACTTTAATGACATGATGAAGTAGCATGGGATTGTGGGAGCTGTTTTTACTGTTGAGAAGTCACGGGGAAGGCGTTTTTCTGTAGGCCAACACAAAATTTAGTGTCGCCCTGGTTGCCTTGTTAAAAAACCTTTGGGATTCATTCATTCAAAAACCCATTGACTCTGAGACGAGGGAACCGAGAGTGCTAAAATGCTAACTCATTTCTGTGGTTTAGGACTCATTCTCGTGGCACTCTACTACTACTACCGATTAAAATCTGACGTGAGGCAGACGTTATGCTCACAGACGAGGACATGCACTGAAGTTTTGTATACATTACTTTTATTCACGTCATGTCACTTCAGTCCAATTAAATAGTTGCATTTAACTTCAGCTAATGCAATGTTAACTTGCTAACTTATCGTTAAGTTTAGATAAGTTGAATACCCTTACAGCTACTGTAGCCGTAAAGTTGTGTGCTGACTTCAATTTTGTGGTAGCCCAGCGTTGTTATCCGTGGCAAAAATAATACTAAAAATAACTTTATAGTGTTGTAATGTTATTATGTTACTGTGTGTGTTAGCTTGGTGGCTGGCATAAGCAGCGTGTCATAGTAGCAGTAAGCTGGATCGATATTGAAATATCATATAAATAAAATAAAGGTCTCTACTGCAGTGGTTTCCAAACTTTTTGTGCCATATCAAGGCTTTTAATGTGTCACACACTTACAATGCCCACGCGTGAATGAAGGTTTTTTAAAGTTAATTCAATTATACTTTTTTAGCTAGACTTCGCCTCTTTATTAGGAACAGGGGCACACAACATGCTGATACAGTCACTTAAATATTAATTTATAACTTTTTGTATAGGCCCAGTTGAATATTGCAATAATAATGTGTGGTTATCAAAAAATTCCATGGCACACCTGGAGTAGCATCGTAGCACAACATTTGAGAAAAATACTGTATTACTGTTTTTTAAAATTCTGTGGCCTTGTATGATTCCTTTCTCACTCTGATACATATCAGCTGGTGTTTCTCCGGTAAGGTTTTATGGCGCCACTGAGAGGCGACAAAATGAAATGCACTATTAAAAGTAATATCACATATTATATGTTTAAACCAGCACTGTTGAAATTAAAAGTAAAATTTAGAACACAACAAAGGGATCTGCATATCACACTTTTTATGTTACTGGAAATAATTGTATTATTAGTTTATACGGTGTTAATGTAGCACAATGCACATATTTGTATTTACACACTTACGGACATTCTTATTTCGATTTTATTGAATTTATTATTTTATATTTACATATTTCTATTTCATACTCTTATTCTTACTTCTTTTAATTCTCTATTCTTCACATCGGAACGACTGTAACAGATCACTATTTCCCCTCGGGGTTCAATAAAGTACATCTGATTCTGATTATTGTTTTTATCTCATCACTGTTGGGTGTTTTATTTTTGGATTACTTTTTAAATTTCCTGATTTTTTTTTTGTGTCATTGCAGTCAACCATGTAAAGAACTCTGTAACTATGTCTTTAAAAGTGCCTTATAACCAAAATTTATTTAGATTACTGTTATAATAAGTCCTGAATGACCAGGATCTGACTGACTTGTGATAACTCTGTTCAGGCACCTATAGCAAACAGCATTTGTCTTAAAATTGTTACCTGAAATGTGACTTAACACAATTACAGAAGACAATTTGACTTGTCACAGTGGGAAAAGCTCATGTGTAAAGAAAAGAATTAAAGATGGCTGAATTTAATTTAGCTGCACCAGTTTCAGAGTACTGGTGTTGTGCATGCTGTCACGCTATCATGCCTTACTGGGACGCTGTAATAGAACAGAGACATCATTAATGTTGTTAGCAACACTGCTGCTTTCCCTACTGTGACAAATCAAAATGTCTGCTGTGAAAAAGGCCTATTTATTAGTTACACCCAAAACAGAACATCACACACACACAGATTACCCACTGGGGATATGTATAAATACTCAACGTGTTTGTGATTTGAAAGTGGGGCGACCATAAGTGGCTTCTGAGTGGATCAGGTGGGTTACCATCTAATTACACATCGCAGCTGGTCTGGGAACACAATCATTTAGTGCCCGCCTGAAATCATAACACCATTACGATTGGTGGGAGTGAGTCGGCCCCGAAATTAACCAGATTATCCTCTGTGCATGCTCGAGTGCTGTCAGAGTGTTCCCCCCCAAACAACTAAATCCATCTATTTTTAAGACCTATTAATCAGCAAGCTCTCGAGTCCCAGTGAGACTCAAATGTAACCACAGTTGAAAACCTATACACAGTGTGCTGAAGGTGCAGACGGTGTTGCATCAGGTGTGGTGCAATACTGCTGCAGGTGCATGAATACAGTAAACAGAAGCTGGTTAATTTCCACATATATTTTAGTTAAACATTAAGTCAAACTTATATATCTTATAGTAGGCTCTCTATTTTTTCCAGATTTAAGCAAAAATAATAAAAAAAATTTCACTTACTTTATTGTACTTATGTTGTAAATTTTTTTCTGTTATTTTGAACATTTAACATTTTTTAAAACACAGCTGAAAACTTATTTATTTAGTTTGTCTTTTAATAAATTTCATTTTTATTTTAGCTTATTTATTTTATTTTATTTTGTTTTCTTTTATTTTATTTTATTATTTATTCTCTGATTTTTATTATTCTACTGTCTTTTTATTGTCTAATTTTTCTGGCCTTTTTGCTTTAGTTTTAATGTGTTGCATATTTAATGTGAAGCACTTTGAGCTACATCTCTTGTGAGAAAAGTTCTCTATGAATATTGATTATTATTTTTATTTTATCTATTTTTTTTATTATTTCTTTGTTATATTTTTCCCTCTTACCGGTTTTATTTGTCTTTGTTTTGTTTAGCCTTTTTAATCTATTTTATGCCATTTTTGGCTTTTATATATTTCATTTTTTTTTTAATTTTATAGCTTTAACCAGTATTTTATTGTCATAATTTTTATTCTTGTTTTGTCTTTTTATCTAGTTCTCTAATCTAATGTTTTATTTCACTATTATCACTGTTATTATAGCTTTTAAATTATTTATTTTTATTAGATTTTCATGATTTTATTCTTTTATTTTCTCTCAAATTGTTAAATTGCCTTTATGTTTTTACACTTTTTCTGTCTTATTACCAGCCTATCTGACATCTATGAAGCACTTTGAACTACATTAACCTGTATGAAAGGTGCCATACAAATAAAGTTTGACTGCCCAGTTTTTTTAAATCAGGCTTACCTTTACATTTTCATTTGGCCTACAGAAAAAAAATCTTTCAAAATCCTCATGTGTAATTATGTGATATCAAGTAGAGAGAACAGGTCAGAGTGTCTATAATCCAGCAGTATGTGAAAGGGCAGGCAGGAGTAAATTTCCTCTAACCTTTAAAATGTTTCTGGCGTCAAAAGCCTCTCTTTCACTCATGGCTTGTCTTCCGGGGCCGCCCGTGTCTTCAACTGGAAAAACACCGGAGTGTAAAAGACAGGCTTAACAATGTAGCACAGGACAAAGACATGCATGTTAACTCCTGAACAAATAAACATGTTGACTTGCTGCAACAGTGGGCAATTGTAAGGTGACAATCAAGGTCACTTTAGTTGTGAAACAGGGACTAAGGAGGAGGAAAAACACTGCAGTTTAATCTTCAGCAGTCTGGCAAACGTGGTCTGCAGTGACACGGCCCCTCCCTTGTGCTGTGTTGTTGGTCAGCTCAGTACAAATTTGAGAACTGGGGCTGGACTTTATCCACGGCCAGAATGAATGAGGCCATTGTCAGAGTACTTGGAAAACACGCCGCTTGGTGCACGTAAACAGAGCAGTGGCCAAACAGAGAACTAGCTGCCAGATGCCTGTCTTCAGGAATTTGTTGTTGTAACTGCTGAAGATTCAGCTTTGTCGTCACTGCAGCTCAGGTGCATGCCAAAAGATAATAAGAGGACACTGTCACATAGGTTCAGGGCAGGAGATGCAAATGTGGTCACAGGACAGGAGGTGCAAATGTGGTCACAGGACAGGAGGTACGAATGTGGTCACAGGGCAGGAGGTACTGCGTCAATAACTTTGTTTCTACTCAAGCTACTGGCACATACGCCTTTTGCATGTAATGTTTTTACCTGTGGAGTCCTTTCTGAACAGAGTGTTCATCACAGTGCCGTGCAGCTTCACCCTGTCCCACTCTCTGACCATCAGCCCCGCTGAGACAAAGTGCTCTACCAGCCGGTCAGCAATCACCTGCAGCCTAAAGAGCAGCAAGAGAAAAAAACATAGTAACTTTGTAAATTCATTTAACTGTTCACAGAATTTGTGTCTGATCCACTTACTTGTCTGACTTGTCTTTCACATTGACTTTGGCATACAAGACGTCCACCATGGCTGGGTCATCGTTCATGTACTCTATACCCGTCACCTCCACCTGCAGTGGATTCCCTTCTGTGATGTCCCTAAGGGCAGACAGTAAAAAGCAGATTGCAGTGACTCACCTGGAACATCAGGTTTACAAGTTTCCTCCAGATTTTCCATTTCAAAGTTCCCTGCTTCTCCAGACTCAAATTTTCAGTCCTCCATAAATTTTTTAGATCATAATTGGCATCTGAGTACAAATTGCTGGATGTTTATTACACAAATAAACAGTTTTAAAATCCAACCGTTGACACGTATGTTCCATTTTGACAATGTCTTCTATTATGTTGCCAAAAAATTGTGCCCATGAAAGACCAAATCCCTGCTCCAAGAGGAAGTAAAGTAACCAGTGTTACCCATACCTGTATTATATTCTCTTAACATACCGAGTGAATATTATATCCTAGTTTCCTCCCATAGTTTTTGGTCTCTTTTATAAATAAGAACCAAAAAGGAGTTGCAGTAAACACAGTCCATTTACTTTTCTGATTGCAGCATAAATCATAAATGTTCAGACAAGCTTAATATCTGGTCATTTGTGGTGCTATGTATCTGTGCAATTTAAACATATTCCTGCTTTTTCCTCCTGTCTGGATTTGTTTCAGTTATTAAGCACTTGAGGCAGAGCTGTTTTGCAGGTGTAGGAGTGTGCGTTCAGTCAGACGCCAGATTTCCTGCCTTGCTTTTGACGACATCAAGCTCACTCTGGCCTGTACTCTCAAACAGTGGTGAACATTTTTACTGCTCCAAACGCCATGAAAAACGTTCAGCTTGTATAAGCATTTTATTATTTTCAGAGATTTGAATTTTACATTTTAGAAAACAGAATAGAGGCAACAGTCTGAAAACACAAATAGTTTTCTGCACTCTTTTATTTTTTTCAATACTGAACCAGACTTGGAAATAACTAAAATCAAAGTCCATACCTTTACATGCTGAGTAGAATCCTGCTGCTTTTAGATTTTACTGTCATATTTTTTGGACCCTGAATGTCGAGCAATACAATGTTCTGTTTGTAAAAACGTTGTTGTACTCCAAGTACTTTTTCTTGTGTATGTGAAACTGAGTTAACTTGTAATCCTGTTATCCAATCGTTATAATTCAATCTACTCAGATCCAATTCAATCCAACCTTTGGAAGGTACAATGACATAAATTGATTACTTATTACCTCTGCCAGGGAGGTTTGATGACGTTTTTGGTGTTGTTTGTTAGTTTATCAGAGGGATTACAGAAAAACTACTGGCCTGTGTTATTCTATAGTTTGCTTTTTGTCAACAAATCCCTTAAATAAACCAAGGAAAAAATGTGTTGGTACCTAGTTTACTCAGCCCATCTATGGCACTCAGTCCAGAATCCATTCAAAGTAAACACTGTATTTGTTACTACTGTAACTACTTTCTGCCGTAGATTTGGTGCCCTTTAAGTATTTACAGCAGCAGGACAGTTTATTCCAACCCTCATCTATGGTGATGAGCTTTGGGTAGTGAACGAAAGAATGAGATCGCGGATACAATCAGTGGGAATGAGTTTCCTCCGTGGGGTAGCTGGGCTCAGCCTTAGAGATAGGGTGAGGAGCACAGACATCTGTAGGGAGCTCGGAGTAGAGCCGCTGCTCCTTTGCATCAAAAGGGGTCAACTGAGGTGGTTTGGGCATCTGATTAGGATGCCTCCTGGGCGCCTCCCATTAGAGGTGTTCAGGGCAGAGCCCACTGGTAGGAGGCCCCGGGGCAGACCCAGAACACACTGGAGGGATTACATATCTCATCTGACCTGGGAACGCCTTGGGGTCCCCCAGGAGGAGCTGGAAAGTGTTGCTGGGGAGAGGGACGTCTGGGGTGCTTTGCTTGGCCTGCTGCCCCTGTGACCCAGTCCCGGATAGGCGGATGGAAATAGGTGGATGAAGGACAGTGTACACAGGACTGACTAAAGAAATAAACTACAGTGCCAACATGTCCCCAGGTGCAACAGTGTAGCTCACTGACGTGTGCTTGGCACAAAAGAATAAGTTACATCACACTCCGGCAACACAGACTTGTTAGTAGGATCAAGTCATTGTAAGTTTTCACGAGCTTTGCTAACAATTAATAAAATATAGAATACCACCAGATTTATTCTCAACAGTAATCCTTTTGGGTTTTAAGTCTTGTTTTTATCTTCAGTAAAACCAGAACAGTTCATTCATTCATTTTCTATAGCCACTTATCGTGTTGGGGGTTGCGGGGGGCTGGAGCCTATCCCAGCTGACATTGGGTGAGAGGCAGGGTACACCCTGGACAGGTCGCCAGACTATCACAGGGCTGACACATAGAGACAGACAACCATTCACACTCACATTCACACCTACGCACAATTTAGAGTCACCAATTAACCTGCACGTCTTTGGACTGTGGGAGGAAGCCGNTCCTGTATTTGCTGACACAGGGAGAACATGCAAACCTCCCATCCTGTATTTGAACTGGGAACCCTCTTGCTGTGAGGCACAGTGCTAACCACTGCACCACTGTGCTGTTTTTAGTTACACAGTTTAAATCTTAGTGTGATATAATAACCTTATTTGGCCCCTACCTGATGACGTTTTGACACTCCTGAAGGTGTTCACATGCTTTTCTCACTTCTGTGTCACTCAACAGAGCCAGGGTGCCGATGGTCAGGTGAAGCTTTGCGGCGTTCTGAAAGATGCTTCCATCTACTCCATGATCCTGCACAATTCAGAACAAATTGTGAATTAATTTAGGATGTAATGTGTTGATCTGAACCAATACATGGCCACCACTGTCACCCATCATTACACTTTCATATTCCTTTGACACTACCTGTGAGCACTGCTTCAACACCTCGTCTTTAAAGCTCAGGAATCCTTCTTGAATTTTGGGATCGTTCAGAGGGAATGACAGGAAGTGCGTGAAAGGCTGCTTCTTCCGGAAACTCTCAATGAGGACCTCGACTCGTGTGACTGCAGATGAGACCGCAGATTTGTGGGAACCTGTGATAACTGTCAGACAAAGGAAGAAAGTCAAGAGAAAGTCTTTTGTTTCACAGTGTGCTCTCTAACTTAAATGATGCTCTTATTATATGCCACACCTATCTGTCCTTCCACTCCTTGTTTGGGGATGCTGATAGATGTCTTTGTATCAAACTCCAGGCGTCTGCGTGTCTCTCCTTTTTTCCCAATGATGTATCTGCAGTACAAACACATTATGCTCTTTACAAACAAAACATATTGTGCTTTTCAACTTGGGGGAGATACAGAACAATCACAACATGTTTATTTTGTAAACTCACTTGTAAAGGACACTTGGCACATCAATGGCACAGCGGTATCCCTTATCAGTCTGCTCAATGAAGTTGGCATCACAGGATTCATCTTCTGCAAAGTCTTCACTCTCTGTACATGTCAAGAAACAACAAATATACAGATACATTATTAGTTTCTTTTATAGGAAATTGTGGCCACAGCCTGACAGCACTGCCTGAGACTTCACATACCTGGTGGTCCCATGTAAGACATATCTTCCTCTTCCTCATAATGTTCGTCCTTAATGACATTCCTTCGGTATATTCTTCCATGTATATTTATAAGAGCTGGACGTAAAACATCCATAGTGTAAACTAGTTAACGTTAGCTAACTTTAAGCTAACCTAACAAGACTAATAAACCTCTAAATTGCTCGCTAACAAGTTGTCTACACGAAATAAATGGTGTAAATTAGCTTTTGTAGCTTTTTCCAACACTTTAGCTGGCTAGTTGCTCATTTATATTGAAAAGAGCTGGACGTAAAACATCCACAGTGTAAACTAGCTAACGTTAGCTAAACTTAAGCTAACCGAACAATACTAATAACCCTCTAAATTGCTCGCTACACGACGTATAAATTAGCTTTTGTTGCTTTTTAAACACTTTAGCTAGCTAGTTTCTCCTAACGTACATGTCAGTTGACGTTCACGTTAGTTTCCCTGCTTTACGACACACAGCGGCGGCGTTTCATGTTCAGTAGATCTACAAACGGAAATTAACGGAAATGACCCGTCCCCATTAGTTTCAACTCTACGGCAAGAGTGACGCCGCTTCAAACGTAAACCGCCATCTTTGTCGTGAATAGTGGCAAGCTGAAACATATAAACAACAAAACCAACTGCGCGGATTCGAGTCCATAATAGTGATACTAGGACATAGACGGTAAGTTTTATTGTTTTAGTAAGGTTACTTATTGCCATGTTGTGTCTAGCAACGGTAATAGTGAATGGTCGCTGCGCACATCGGTGCCACCAGAGTAGTTAGCTTCTTTGCTAGCCACCTAGCATAGAAGTCGCAGTTAATAACTTGCTATCACTGAAAGACAGGAAAGCTAACATACTAACGTTAGCTTTCTTGGGCTGGTGTGGCTATAGTGATAACTAAAATGCTAGTCTTCCCTATGTTTGCTTGGTAGATTGTAGCAGCAGTACAACATATTTTCTTGTGTGTGTTTTAAAGTTTTCCAAGGCGATGGCAGCGTCTTCTTCGTCCTCCTCTGCGGGAGGAGTGAGCGGCAGCTCGGTGACTGGCTCTGGGTTCAGTGCTTCAGAGCTCATCCCTCCAAGGAAAGTCCTGTACACATATCCTAAAGGAGCAGGTGAAATGATGGAAGGTGAGATGAGAAAACACGCAGCTAAAGGCATCTCTACTTAGCTGTTTTCCTATTCCCACCAAAGCAGGGGCTGAAGGAATCAGACTGACAACACACTGTATGTTAAAGTGCTGGACCATCTAAGTTAGTTCAAAGCAGCTTGTGCCTCTCTTGCAATTAATGTACTAACTGAGATTGTAGTAGTGTGCATTTGAATTTAAGTACAGGTCTCTAAATGATTCACACAAGCCCAACTCTGAAAAGATCTGGCAAGTCTTGCAACTACTGTGAAGACATTTCCAAATTCCTCAAAGCCTCATTTGTCGGCTGGAACAACAAGATTATAATATATGAAGAAATGAAATTGGTGGGCTGCACAGTAAAGACCTTTAAACCCATTTCCCAAGCTGCTCAAGCCAACAAAGATCTCCTTTTACACTGAATCACCAAAATTAAACATTCACAGCTAGAACTAAAAAGCTGAAACAGTCACAGCTGAAAACTAGTGACAAGTCGTTGTTATTGTGCCGCAGACAAAATGTTTTTTAATCCAGCCTTTGAAGAAGCTGGAAATGCCAAAATGGATTACCAAATGGTAATGGACCTGCACTTGCATAGCGCCTTTCTAGTCATCCAGCCACTCTAAGCGCTTTTTGCACTACGAGTCACATTCACCCATTCACACACATTCATACACTGGTTGCCGAGGCTACCATACAAGGTGCCAGATATGCAGGCTGGAGGAAACAGGGGTCAAACTGCCGATCTTCCGATTGGTGAACGACCCGCTCCACCTCTGAGCTACAGCTGCCAGCGTTTTTAAAGTTTGGCTGTCATTTATCTTTTCATTTGGTTAAGTTTATTGATTTATAAGAAGACAGTGTGCAATGTCATTAATCATTTACAAGAAATGAAAACATGGTTGCACCAGATTTAGAGAAATGCTTATTTCCATCTGTAGTCCTACATGTAACAAGTAGGTGCAGTAAATGAAAATAAAATTGAAGGTACAGTGCAGACTACAGTAAATTCATGTGCCTAACATAACAGAAGCAGGACATACACACTGCACAGTACAATTGAAAACAAAGTAGCTACCTTGTAAAGTGACCAGGTTACCAGTGCAGGTGCAGGTAAAAGGCAATCGGGCACCTCCGCTTCAAAATACACCAATTCATGTGGTTAGTTTTTGAGTGCTACAAGGTTAAAAACAGCTTACAAAGGGATGAATTGGTTTGCAGAAACTCCAAAGGTCTCAAACTTTTCTCTTTGTTTATTTACAAAACTCTGAAGGCTGAAAATTGCATAATTTTTAACCTGAACGTTTCTTTCAGGAGTAGCTTCTAAAACATCGCTTTGACTTTCTGTTAGCCTTGTGAACACCAAGGCTTCACCACCATTGGAATCTTTTAGTTACATAACAGGGTCATACATTCAACGGCCTTAAAGTCTTGTTCACATCAACTCATGTAACAAACATTGCTTGCATGAAATTATCCTGAAAATACATACATAGATGGAAGACTAAGACTGTTGGTGAAGATTCTCAGTCATCCAGGTCATGGTCATTCCAAGTGTTATATCATAGGCAACCGAACTATATTAGCTGCACATGACAGTGCTGCATGTGCATTGGTGAGTTAAATCACGAGCGCACATGCATCTGTTTAAGAGGCAATGGCGAAGTGAAATTTAAAAGGGAGAGAACAAATGAACAAGTAAGTGGTGACTTGCTGGATTAATTCTTTAGGACATTCTTTTATGTCACGTTTTCATTGATAAACTAACATGGGCTCTAGCATAAGAAATGACAGGGGATGAGGTATGAAAAAAGTCTTTTATTACAGAAGTTCGACATACAATCTGTATTCTCCCACCTCCCCCTCCTCAGGATTTGCCCCCCAGCTATCACTTACAAGGCAGGGTTTAAGTTCTAATGTCGCACCCGTGCACGCCGCAATCAATACATCTGGTACTCGAAGTGCTAACACATTTCGAAAGTTTCCACACATGATTATCCTCACGGTCAGTCAACCACGGCACACTTTCAGCCTGCCCTGACTGTCTGACTGGGGTCAACCTGAGCGAGTTGGTAATTAGTGAGGGAAGTAGGCAGATCAAACAAACAAACAAACAAACCCATATCTTTTTGCCCGTTACCAGCTTATGTGCCAGGGTGGACCGGACAGTCCCACAGCAAGAGCAGCTAATGGACCACTGATGCTCTGCAGAGACACAAATGGATCATCTTAAACACTTTATTACAGAGTACATATATATATACAAAAATGTTAAACTACATGGTTAAAATTTAAAGCACCTGCTACGTCAGTCTACTTTCCCACCGACTACCAGCCGCCTTCAACCCAGCAGGGAAGCATGTCTGAAGTGCATTGAAACAATAAATCTGAACAACACTCAAACTCACTACACACAGATTACAACAGCTTCAGGCCTACTGGTTTTTCTGCACTTCACCGCCCCAGTCTTCCCAACACGTGAGCATGGGATGAGATGTGCACCTGTCTCATCAGCATCACCGCCTTCGTTCCACCCCCTCCCTAAATTAAAGGTGTCACTACCTGCTGCACAAAGGGCTGGGCAGTTAATCGAAAAATAATCGACACCGACATTCAGAGCCTCAAACCGACGTCTTTGTTCTTGCACTGTCCCCTTAAAAACATACCAGTGCATGTGTAGTCACGTGACTCATGTTGCTGAATATGAAGATTCAAGAAAATGGAAAGAAATAAGTGACGCCATTTCCTACTCCATCACGAAGGACATGGTTCCCATTGCTACAGTGGAGCACAGTGGGTTTAAACACCTTGTTAAAACCCTTGACAGAAGACACACCATGCCAAATATTTCTTTTTACCAAACTGTGGTGCCAAACGTGCACAACTCATGTCGTAAAAAGCAAGTGTTAGTTCTTATTTTTGACAAGGCATTATCAAAGTTATTTATTTTATACTGTTTAAGAGAACTTCCTTTTTACATTAAAACTAGAATGCGACCTTTTCGTAAGACATTTTCATTACAAGCTTTGATTTCAATCCTGAAATATTCAACAAAAAATCATAAATAGCTCATCTGTGTGTGTTTCCTTCAGTTATTTTAAAATCACAATGATAAAACATGCACTCTTTCATTAGAAAAAGTATCCCAGCTTTAATAGTCCATAGCATATCTACTGTACAAACCTTGTCAGGGAACAAAAACCAAAAACAAAATAATCGTTCATTAATCGTAATCAAGGTAAAATATTCAGCTAATCATGATGTTTTTCTTTTCAGACGGCTCTGACAGATTTCTGTGCGAGTCCGTGTTCAGCTACCAAGTTGCCTCCACACTTAAACAGGTTAAACACGGTGAGTCGCTGACTGTTCATGCAAAATATGTTTGTTTTGGCTGATCGTGCAAACCTGGCGCCCTCAGTCAAGTAACACTTGTGTGTGTTCTCGCAGATCAACAAGTGTCACGGATGGAGAAACTCGCAAGCTTGGTGGAGGAGCTGGAAGCAGACGAGTGGCGGTACAAACCCATAGAACAGCTACTGGGATTCACACCGTCTTAAATAAACAGACCCAGATGCCTTTGGTTCATAAATATTCTATTGCGTCTTTATAGTTTTATTCTATATCTTAAATATTATCTGGAGATACTGAATGTGAGATGTTTTATTTATGACTATTGTATGAGCATGGTTTCTCTTTTTTAAAGCAACTTATTAAAGCGTACAGTAACAAATTGCCGTCAACAAAATCTTCTTTTTACTCTCAACTAAATTCACAATGTTGTAATAGATTATTAATATATTTTTCAGCTGGTGCAGGCTGTCACATGTGTTTTCCAATCTGCCCTTCGCCTCAGTGTAACAGGGAAATAATATCTTTGGTAATAAATCCCTTGAAGTGAGGCATTGTGTTTCCACATGGCTGCACTGTAACTCATAAATCTGAAAACCTGCTGCCTGCTCCTCGGCGCTGCTCTCTGCAGCAGCACTCAAAACAAAGAGAGCTTGTAAATAAAGTCATATACTTGTCACATTCCTTGTACTGTTTGTTTTCTCTTGCTGTTGTTTGTCCCACGAACGTCACTGAGTTAATTTCTAGATAGGCAACTAAATCTTAGTTTGTTTTATGTTGACTGTTCAGTTTTTCTCTGACTCCGACGCCCACTGATGCGATTTGTTTCCGTGTCACTTCCCTGCTGTGTTGACAGCGAGGAAACGCTGCTGTTTTGTTCAGTGAATGGATGTTTTCAAACAAACGGGTGGGGAGCGTACAGAATGTACTGTTCTGGGAGTAAATGTCTAAGGACGGCCCTGGACATAACAAGACACACCTCCAGGCTGCAGCTTAAATTTCCTCCCGAGGAGTTCAAAAGGTCGCTTTGCATCACACTTTCTAGGAATCCACTTTGGAGGAGTTGTTGTGCATAGCTCTGAAATGTCTGCTTTTACTGGAGCCTTTCACTTTTGTCCACATTCTTTGTGTTTAAAAAAGGAACAAATACATTTTCCTCAGTTGAAACTTTCCGAGGATGACTCTCGATTCACAACACCCCCCCCTTTAGAACATGCTGTGCCTTCCACACGTGTTTATGTCTTTCATTTCCTCTCTGACTTAAAGTACAGTCCATCCCCCTCACGTGTAGCACCACAGTATATTTGGCTGCTTTCCAAATATTTTTTTTGTGTTGAGCACATATTATGTATGTGATGTACTGTTCAGATAGTTTCTGCTTTGCATGACAAGTTTTTCATGATTTGGCATGTGACTCACTTGCAAATTCACTCTTTTAATTTTTCCTGTGCAGTGTTTTTAATGTTTTAAAACACTGATAGCAGCAGAATATATATTGTGACAGCCATATTGCATGAGGAATATTATTGGTGGTCAAAAGTGAATTGCAAAAAATAAAGTGTTGGTTTGATGTAAACAAATTATCGTTAAACCTGAACAAAACTAAGTTTATGATATTTGGAAATCGTCAAATTAAGCAAGAAGTACATTTGGAAATTGAAAATGTTGAAATCGAAAGAGTTTACGAAATTAAGTTTCGTGGTGTTTTAATTGATCATAAACTCTGCTGGAAACCTCACATCAAATATTTGTGCTCCAAAGTATCCAGAAGCATTGGAATACTGGGTAGAACTAAACACGTTTTAGATCAGAAATCACTTCAAATTCTGTGCTATGCACTTACTGATCCATATCTGTCCTACTGTGTTGAGGTATGGGGAAATGCATACAAAAGCACTTTACAAAAAAGAGTCATAAGGATGGTTCATCATGCTGGGTACCTTGATCATACTAATCCTTTGTTTTTAAAATCGGGTGTTTTAAAATTCAGGGACATAGTTAAATTCAAAACTGTTCAAATTCTGTTTAAAGCCTGTAATAAATTGTTACCAAGCAACATTCAAATGATGTTCATGGCCAGAGAGGGAAAATACAATTTAAGAGGGAATCATAATTTTAAACATCCTACCATCCTTTGGACTCTGAAAAGTATGTGCATCTCTGTCTGTGGTGTAAAACTGTGGAATAAACTAGATGAGGACACAAAAATGTGCATTAACTTAAAACAATTTAAACACAACAACAAACAATCACTCTTGGTCAGCTATAAAGAACTGGACTGCTAATTTTGTACTTTATACTTTTTTTTAGAAAGGATTTTATTTAGCCTTGTATGTTTATAAGCAGGGCTCTATTTCATATTAAAGACTAAATGTTTTACATTTTTAAGATTTTACAGATTTATCGATTATGTATGTGCTTATATGACAATGTAAGGGGGGATAAGCTTTGCTTCCTTCAGCCCCTTCTCGAACTTGCACGTTATCACAGTGTGCCATTTTTTTTCTATTACATATACTGCCTGTTTTTATGCTTGTGCTTGTTTGAGACAAATAAAAATCAAATCAAAAATCAAATCAAATAATTAAATAGCATTGTTTGTGCTGGTGCATTTCCTTTCCTCTAAATTGCTCCAAATGTAGAAAGATGCACGTCTCCACGATCATAACACCTATTTATTATCTTTTGATCGCGTACACTGTGTCCTCTCATGCAGCCCACTGTGTTGTTTGCACCTCTGTGAGGCAGATGAAAAATTCTGATGTAATGCTTGAGCAAAAACAGGTGACGTAATGTACACTGCAACACTGAGCCAGCTAAGCCGAGCCTGCACAGGGGCTTTAATCAATGCAGCCAGTGCGCTCCATGCACAAACAGCACAGCCATTTATTAATGCGTTTGAATAATAAGAAACAAAGACATACAATATGACAAGCCCAGGCAAGCCCCCTGTATATTTCCATAACACTGGGGTCTGCTATTCATCACCCCCAGCCCCCCTTCTCCTCCTCCTGTTTGTCTTTCTCCTCTGCTGGCATGTTACCAGGCAAGATACAGCTCCGATGGCGTGCCTCCCTTTTTGATTGGCTGGCTGGGTGCGTGTGGGCGTGGCCTAGCGGGGGAGTATATAAACATTGTTGCAGGACGAACCCGCAGAGCTCGGCAGCTGGTGTGTGACAGAAGGAGCTCGGAGGACAGAAGTTACCAGATGGTTGTTTTTGCAGACAATAACCAGTCGAATAAATATCTGGAACATCGACAACGGACTTGAACGTCAACGCTATCGATTAAGCTGTAAGTATTACGTCATTATTGCTGATTTTTGCTAGCTTACATGCTAATTTGAGCTGTTTAACAGCAGCTAGCTTTCTTAAAACAAAACTATTGTTGCTGTACTTGTTCTGTTCATACATTCCCTTACAAACTACACTTTAAACGACACTTGTGTTTTAATATTAATTATGTTTAATGTTGAATTAGTGTCATTCATGTCGAGTTTGAGTGCTTATCTGTTGTTTTTGTCTCCTCACAAACAGCTGACCAACCACAGGAGCTGTTGAATACTGCAAAGAGAATAACTATGCCTGCTCTATCTGCACCCACTGATATGGGCAGCCCACCCCCGTCCCCAGTGGACAGCAGTCCCAGGAGGCTGTCCTGGGGCAAACTGGTGCAAAGATGGGCTGATTTCAGCACATCAGCCAGCAGCAGCATGGAGTCAGGGTCCAACAATGGCAGCAGGAGTGACCTCTCAGACTCAGGTAAACAACTCTGCAATCATTAATGAATCAGACTCAAACTAGCTTCTCCTCTTCTTCATGGTTCAAACTCATTGTGTCTTCTCAACAGGGTCCGATGTCTCCGGTGACCTGTCCCCCTGCAATGAGGACCTGTTTTATGATCCAATGGAGGAGACAATCCTGAAAGAAGTCGTGGACCTAATTGCAGGAAGCCTGAGAGAAGCCAAAGACTCAGACTGCGCCTTGCGGTGTACCAAACTGCTCATCCCTGAGAAACTTCTGGAGCACATCGGACAGGAGCTCCTTCACCTGGCTGCTAGCGAGCCCTGCGGCTTAAGAGGGGCTCTCATCGACCTCTGCGTGGAGCAAGGGGCCTCCTGCGAGAGCATGGCACAGCTGTCCGTGGACCCCTACCTTGTCCCCACCTTCCAGCTGACTCTGGTGTTGAGGCTGGAGTCTGGCGGACTGTGGCCAAAGATCCAAGGACTATTTAGTACAAAGTCCCCTTCCACTCCAGTCGTGAGACAAGCTATTAAACTTAGCACCGGTTTCCGTGTGATTAAGAAGAAACTGTATTGTTCCGAGGAACTGCTCATTGAGGAATGTTAAGAAATGTAAAGGACCTGATGTTTTTCTGCGTTTTTAAAACGCCCAGTAAAGCTCACAGAAGGGCCTTATGACTATTAGTACATGTATATGATGCCTTCAGAAGGGTACGGATGGACTTTGTCACGATGCAGCCCATTGTTCCCATTGTAAGGGAGTCCATGGTATCTGGAGCAAGTGTTGCTTTTCCAATTACATTGTACATCATGATATATGTGATAAACCGGCATTTTGCGGAAGTGCGTACCTCAGTTTCTATTGAAACACAACGGCAGCTAGCTATATGATTAAAGACCATTGTGTTTTCTTTTTCTTTTTTTTTATACATGGCATTAAGTTGTAATGTACACCAAGTGACGAACTGTACACCATGCAAACCATTAGGGACCTTAGTGACTGCTTGAATCCATGAGCAAAGGCTTACCACTGCTTGCATTGTGCAGTTTATGTGCAAGCTGCGGCTAAGATTTCAAGTGTAATTTGATCTTGTATCTGTGTAGACCTGTCCTGCTTTCACCTTTTATTTATTTGACATTCAAATACTCATAACATTGCACTGTTTTTTGTACTTTCATGACTGCAAATAAATTATTTTTTTTAACAGCTCTCTCTCTCTGCTGTTTTATTTCAGCTTTGGGTCATGCATTTGCAGCGTTGCATGCAGATTCAGGTGTCCTATGGAAATTTGCAGGGGCGTAGGTTTCATTTTAACATTTTGTGGGGGGTTTTGACTGTCAAACACTTAATCTCCTGTCTTCTGGTGAATTTTATGCACCGACTTATGGTGTATACATTGTCTATTTTGTTCTAAATCATGAGAAATCTACACCTATGAAACTTAGGTAAAGTTTCTGCATGAAGCAAAAATGCAAGGGTTTGATTCCTCTAAATGCACAACACATACGAAACTGCACCCGTTGACAAACTATCCCAGAACACTAAGATAACTGTCGTAGAGAGTAACAATGTTCAGCTATATCTTGATTATAGATCAGTTTAAAAGTGAGCCAGCCATGATCAACCACATCCTCGGAAAAGTTTTGCGACGAGTCACAACTCTTTGCAGCACAACATCCGCCAACAACAGCTGAGAACATTTGCGGTGAAAGAATGTGACGCTGTACTTCTTGCCGGCACGTGCTGCACGTCCTCTAAAATGTGATCGTGTGCAAAGCCATGTTTCCAGTTCCCACTCTCAGCGAGCCAGCCTCTCAGCTGAATGTGCTGACTGAGCTTTTGACTCTGATGTTCTGTGCTTGTTCTGCTCTGAGCAATGAGTCACGTCCAACACGATGGAAGCATCCATATTTTATTTTTCATCTGGGAGTAAAAACATGGTGGAAAAGGTGAGCGAGATCTGTGTTGTTGTCCTAGCCTGATAATCCTTTTTTTTTTTAAAATAAATTAAAACATAAATAGCATACTATAAACTCAAAAGGCGTGACAAAAATAGCTTCTTCCAACAGATGTTCATCAGAGACATTGTACTCAAAAACTAGAACCTGTTAAAGTCCCACTTCGTGGGTAGGCACATCTCTCATTCCCTTGGCTTTTATTGTGAAGTGCCGTAACGTTAACATACATAACTCTATCCCTACTACATTTAAAAGAGGCAAAGTGTAAAAGGACATTTCCTAATTGTTATCTCTCACACACACAGCAGAAGAAGACGAATCTCAGGTGTTCAAGTGTCTGACAAACCCTGGACGTTATGACTATATATTCATCAGAGGTTTCACATTATTCCTGCATAGTTTCAGAATGTGCATTTGAAGTCAAACCGAACTCGTCCGCTCCGCTGATTTGACCGTGTGAAATAAAAGAGGAAGTGTTCTCTGTGGTACCTAATAAACTGCTACATAAATAACATCCGTATGACTATATCTAACCTCGCTACAGTCTGGTTTCGTACTGCATTCTCACAGAAACCGTAAAGTGACCTCTGCCAGCTTCATAGCTCCCAGTCACAACTGGGGCTTGGCTTTTTTAAGTGTTTTTCTTTTTTCCATGTCAAAACATTATATTCATATTATATTTTAATTCAACATACTAAAAGTCCGCAGAAATGGCTTAAACCAGTTTGTGTGATCACTTTGATGCAGGTTGGTGCTGGTTTGTTTGTGTTGCTTGTTGAATCATCTTCCGTCTCCAGATTGTTAAAGCTCATCTATTTACAGCCGATAATCTTTTGTGTGGATTCTGGAAACCTGGAGACAAGAAGGGGAAAAAATCATGTTGTAAAATGAAACAGAACAAGCAGGTAGTCACTAGGCTTGGGCGGTATCTATTTTTTCATAACTTCCAGAAATTTCACAGGGTTATACGGTATATGTCTATTTGTGTGTGGCGCTAACTACACACACTAACCCCCGGACTGACGAGTTGCTACGTTCTGCTAGCTCTCTTTTTCAGTCTAGTTAACGTCAAGAAATGTAATCGTATTAAGTAGGATTTATACTTATGCCTCAGCTCTATGCAGAGCCTGCGCCATTGTGAGCATTTATACTTGTGCGGTGGTGTGTCTGTGTCACTCTGCAGTTACACCTCCAAAACACTAGTTGGTGGCAGGGTTTCTGTGAAGTGCTGTAAAGTTTAGTTGATTCAAAACACACATTAAACACACATTAAACATGGCTTAATAGCAACAATTTCAAACACAAGTACACAAATCAGCTTCACTATAACTCGCAACATTCACAGACAAACACTTGTCTTTATCTGGACACATTTTCCCCACAAATACAACATGCTAACGTTATTAGCACAAGCCTATGGCATATTACATTGTATAAATTAGCCTAGCAGCTAGCGGACTTTTCCTCTGCTCATATAAAACCAGGGACAACAGCAACATTTAACAAAGGTAACGGCACACAATTAGGCTCCATTACAACTCACAAGATTCACTGACAAAACAACTGTCTTATACTAAACACGTTTTCTAACTGACAAAACAACTGTCTTATACTAAACACGTTTTCTAAACAAATACAACATGCTAACGTTATTAACAGAAGCCTATGGCATTTTACATTGTATAAATTAGCCTAGCAACAGGCTGAGATTTCCTCTGCTCATATGAAGCTAGGATTAATCTCCGAAGGATAAATGACACGCAAGACTTAACTTATTTGTGAAATTAAAGTAAATAAAAACTTTGGTTCCAATGAGGGAAATGGTTTCAGCTTACAAAAATTAAACAGGAGGTCTGCGTTGCTGCTTGTAACGTTACCTTTGTTAAATGTTGCTGTTGTCCCTGGCTTCATATAAGTAGAGGAAAAGTCTGCTAGCCACTAGGCTAATTTATAAAATGTAAAATGCCATAGGCTTGTGCTAATAACGTTAGCATGTTGTATTTGTGGGGAAAACGTGTCTAGTTAAAGACAAGTGTTTGTCTGTGAATGCTGCAAGTTATAGTGAAGCTGATTTGTGTACTTGTGTTTGAAATTGTTGCTTTTAAGCCATGTTTAATGTGTGTTTTGAATCAACTAAACTTTACAGCACTCCACAGAAACCTCCACCATGTCTTGGAGGTGTAACTGCAGAGTGACACAGACACACCACTGCACAAGTATAAATGCTCACAACGGTGTAGGCCACGTGTGTAGGGTACAGTGTAGGCTCTGCATAGAGCTGACGCACAAGTGTAAATCCAGTTTAAGCAGGCAACGGAGGTGGTAACAGCACTGGGACAGCCGGCAGGACGGGACCATGGGTGGGATGGGTGTGTCATTTTAATCTTTGTGTAAAAAGGGCTGTTGAAAGATGAGCGTCTGTATTTTTACCTTCAGGATTTTTAAATTCGGTATATCGAAAAAAAATGATACCACCCAAGCCTAGAAGTTGCTACAAAATGTGTTTATAAATGAGAAAAATGCAGAGGACTTGCTTTTAATTATGAAAGCAGCATCAACCATGGAATGAAGCTGAGATCTCAGACAGCTTGGCGCAGCTGGGTGTGCGAGCCCTCTGCGCTCTTTGGTACAGATCAGTGTCTCCAAAATAGCGAGCTCTGTAAAGCATGCCTTCCTCTGCAGGAAACACAAGAAACAATTCATGAAAGATATATGAGGGGTGATATAAATCAAAATGCGTCTTTAATCATTTCCCTGGAGCTGATAACGGCAGAAAGAACAGTCAATATTCATGGTTAAATAAATAAATAAGCGTAATTTGTTTTTCTTGGCAAACATACTCTGTTGCTTCTCCTTCCAGCAATTGTTGCGGAGGTTGGAAATATAATCATCCTCCACCGTCCGCTCCAGATTCTTCAGATTCAGGCCGGTGAACTCCCTGGAGAAGTGCTCCCCCACATAATATGGCACCTTCAGGTTCTCCGTCAGCCTCTTCTGCGTGTAACCTGCTGACCTGCGTGGAGATAGGACAAAGTGTGGGAGAGATATCATGTGACCGACTGCAGCACGAAGATGACAGATCTTGCACCGCCTGTCTCTGTCAACATGACTCATGGCTGATAAGTGCATCTGAAACACAAAGGCAGGCAGCATGGAGGGAGGCCAGATGAATGGAGCCAGCAACACAGAAGAGGTCTGAGATTACTTGGGATTTGGGAGGCAGCATCAAGATGTTGTTTCGGAATCAAACAAGAAACTGAAAAGTCAAAACAATGGATCTGTCTTAGGATGTAATACTATGGGGCAGTGGCACTTCAAACACCGTTCTTCGCTCTCTGGCTTGTACAAAAATAAGAAAATACAACAATTATGAAATAGACTTGTGTTGGGATTGTGTAGATAATCTTTTGTCTAAGTCTACTGGAGTTTTGCCGAACAACAATTAGCCCTGTTATTTAATATCCTTCTTAGGCAGGCATCCAGATCAGGGGATCACACTCACGGCCTGAAGCTGAGGCTGTAGGGGGGGCTGTTGACCATGATCTGACTCAGGGCTGACACAATGACCAGGATGAGGATGGGCATGACCTGTACGAACAGAGCGAGGCCTCCCTGCAGAGAGAACAATGCAGTGTCAAAACCTCTCTGCTGAGTCAAACACATCTGCCAAAGATAAATCACACACAACTCATTGTCTCCCCCTGCTGTTCAACAATATCTCTTCACATCTGCAGGAGCTCTAATAATAACATCAAACTCACATCCCGTTGTCGCTCTCTTCTCTCTCGCCTTGGGTAACGCATCCGCCCATTGGTGTACACATTAGCATTACCTGGATCAATGGAGCACATGGAGCACTTAATAGACAGATCATAACAGGTATTACAATGAATCAACCCAGTCGCCAGAATAAATGTGGGAATTGTACATTTCTGCAAACCATGAATATATTACATTTTTATGTTTCATATGTAGCAGGTATGCGGAATATTTACATTTCTTTAGGTTTCAATTTATGTTGTGACGACGCTTTGGTTAGCGTGTGATTAGGTTAAGGCATCAAAACCACTAGAAAGAGATCATGTGTTAAAATCTTAAATTTTTAAAAGCTTAATCCACAAACACAGCTGGAAATGTCCCAAACTGTTGTTAAAATGTACCCCGTTTTGTCACCAAACACATGTCTGGATATGTCCTGTCATGTCGCCAACAAAAATCCGGTTTTGTCGCCACAAACACAGCTGGAAATGTTCCAATGTGCCATTAAAAAATTACCGGTTTGGTCGCCACAGACATGATTGGAAACTTTATGAAGCGCCTTTAAAATATAACCTGATTTGTCGCTGGTCATTAAAAAAAAATACCCAGTTTTGTTGCCACAAAGATGGCTGGAAATATTCCAACATGTTGTTAAAAAATGGTTTTGTTGCTACGAACACAGCTGGAAATTTCCTGTGTTCTCAAAAAATGCCTGGTGTTGTTGCCACAAACACGGCTGGAAGTGTCCGATGTGTCGTTAACAAAAACCTGGTTTTGTCGCCACCAACACAGCTGGAAATGTCCCGACGCGTTCTCAAACTATAACTGGTCTTTTCGCCACGAACACAGCTGGAAATGTCCGGACGTGTTCTCAAACTATACCTGGTCTTGTTGCCACAAACACAGCTGTAGTTGTCCCAAACTGTTGTTAAAATATACCCAATTTTGCTGCCACAAACACAGCTGGAAATGTCCTGACATGCCGTTAAAAATAACCAGTTTTTACGGGGCTTCAGTAGCATGGTGGATAGTGCTGGTGCTCCAGGTACAGAGGCATTGCCTCACTGCAGCAGTCGCGAGTTCGAGTCTGGCCTGCGACCGTTTGCTGCATGTCAGTCCCCACTCTCTCTCTCTCTGTCTCCTATCCATTAAAGGCAAAAAATAATCTTAAAAAAAATAACCAGTTTTGTTGCCACAAACACGGTTGGACATGTTCCCACAGGCCATTAAAAAATAACCTGTTTTGTCACCACAAACACTGCTGGAAATATACCAACATGTTGTTAAAAAAATGGTTTTGTTGCAACAAACACAGCTGGAAATGTCCCAATGTGTTCACAAAAAATGCCTGGTTTTGTCGCCAAAAACACGGCTGGAAGTGTCTGATGTGTCGTTAACAAAAACCTGGTTTTGTCGCCACCAACACAGCTGGAAATGTCCCGACGCGTTCTCAAACTATAACTGGTCTTGTCACCACAAGCACAGCTGGACATGTCCCAACGTGTCATTAAAAAATACCCAGTTCTGTCACCACAACCATTGCTGGAAAAGTCCGACATGTCGTTAACAAAAACCTGGTTTTGTTGCCACAAACACAGCTGGAAATGTCCTGATGTGTTCCTAAAAAATACCTGTTTTTTTTCACCACAAAGATGGCTGGAAATGTTCGACAAGTCGTTGACAAAAACCTGGTTTTGTTGCCATGAACACGGCTGGAAATGTGGTCTGTTGTTGTCTGCTGCTTAACAGCTGTCTTGGCTAGGTGATGAGAAACTCAGCTCATATACATGTTGTATTTCACTTCAGAAATGATGATATGATGTATATGAAACATACAAATGTGGCGTGGTTTGCAGGAATGTATAATGCCAAAATTATACTCTGCTGGATAGGCAGAAGATACAGTATATCACAAGCTTGGTACTAAAACACAAAGCAGTGACACTAACTTGATGGATAACCTCCTCCAAAGAACATGTTAAAGAGGTCTTCAGGTGAAATATCTGGCTCGAAGTTTCCATTGTCTGGGCCGTGTCTTGAGGGATGCCTCCTCTCCTCTTCACATTGATCGTACTGTCGTCTCTTGTTAGCGTTACTCAGAACAGCGTACGCATTCCCAATAGCTGTTGGAAAGGAAAATTAAGACGTCAAATCATCACAAAGAGAGGCTAATAGACACCGTACTTATGACCTCTAATTGGGCTCTCTGTCACCTTTAAATGCCTCCGTAGCACCTGGAGTGTGGTTCTTGTCTGGATGGAATTTCAAAGCAAGTTTTCTGTATGATCTTTTGAGTTCATCATCGGAGGCGTCTGCCTGGACCCCGAGGATCTCATAGAAGTCTTTACATTGTTTTATCCTGCGTAGAGAACACACAATTCTCAGTGTCAGCGTCAACCACATCTCCAGTAAACCAATAAAGTAAACTATTCCCTTACCTCCTCACAGCCTCCAGCTGATCTGCCGAGTAGGATTTTGAGGTGTCTGATGGCTTTTCTTCAGGTCTGGTGTCCTCGCTGTTGGTCTGCCGCTGTCGAGGCCCAGAGCCCCCGCTGAAGTCTGAGTGGCCGCTGCCTTGTCGAGGTGTGAATCCATTCTTTGCTATCAGCTCCAGCAGCACTGGAGGGGAGACAATATCAGCGTGGTGAACATGAAACATTCAGACGTGCATCCAACATGGGAGTGGCTGAAAAGGAACATCTGTCTTTTTATCTAAGATGAGCCTGCAGCAGCTGTCAGGTATTACACATGAATTCCCTGCATTCACTGCATTAGCAGAGGCTGTGACACGGGCTCCTCAATCAAAGAAAGTGTTTTATGGATGGATTATTTGGTCACAAGTATCTACTCACTGTTTAAGTTGCTCCTGAAACCTCTCAGCCTTCACAAGTGCATCAACATTAGGTGTGCAAAGTCATATAGTGGGCCGGATTGGACCCTTTGGCGAGCCGGTTCTGTCTAGTATCTCTTGAGGTGGGTCTAGGGACATACACTCACTGGCCACTTTATTAGGTACACCTGGTCAACTGCTCGTTGACGCAAATAGCTAATCAGCCAATCACGTGGCAGCAACGTCAGCTAACAACAGGAAACTGAGGCTACAGTTCACACAGGCTCACCAAAACTGGACAATAGAAGATTGATGCTGGTGGTGTAATGGTGTGGGGGAGATTTTCTTAGTACCAACTGAGCATGGTTTAAACACCACAGCCTCCCTGAGTATTGTTGCTGAGCGTGTCCATCCCTTTATGACCACAGTGTCCCCATCTTCTGATGGCTACTTCCAGCAGGATAACGCACCATGTCACAAAGCTCAAATCATCTCCAGCATCCTCCACAGTCACCAGATCTCAATCCAATAGAGCACCTTTGGGATGTGGTGTGTGATGTCATCATGTCAATATGGACCCAAATCTCTGAGGAATGTTTCCAGCACCTTGTTGAATCTATGACACCAAGAATAAAGCAGATTTGAAGGCAAAAGGGGTCCAACCTGGTACTAGCAAGGTGTGCCTAATAAAGTGGCCAGTGAGTGTAATGTTAACACATGAGAAGCTGGCTCTCTGGGATGCAGAGGTCTGTGACAAACTCTCCCACTCCTGCCCTTTAGTTGACAGACTTTCTAGCCTCAGCCATCTTATATAATAACATACATGACATTTAACACATCTGTTTCATGCTATATTTCATAGCTATGCTCTACAGTTTAATCCATGACATCATGACACACAGGAGCTGGTATGATGGACACATTAACTACATCAGCTAGCTCGTTAGCCACCACAGGCCCCGGCTACATGCGCCGCAGAGCTCATCCGGGATGCAGGTGATGCTGCAGGTGATGATGCTGCGATCCTCCCCAGCTGAAGCGCCCCTCACTTGGGCTCGGCCATCTTAACTCACCCTTGGCTTTCTCTGTCGGGAAGAGTCTCTGCGCCTTCTCCAGGAACCTCTGCGCCTTCTCGGGCTGCTCGTTGGTCAGCGCCGCAGTCGCGATGTCGATGCAGCGCTCCGCTTCGTCCCTGTTTACCTCCATTGCAGCGGGCAGCAGCGGGCGAACTGGACCAGAAGTAAATACAGGCGCCTGCTGATGACGTGCTGAGGATGCTGCTGCTGCAAACCTCTGGCAGCTGGGGATGCTGGTGATATACTGCCCATGACTTTTAACATACCCAAACCAATTTAACTGATAGTAGGGTGTTTTTTTTAATTACATAGATTTAACCTGAATGTTAACATGATTTTAAAATACCCAAAGCTACAGAAATTAATTTCAAATGAATCAATAATAGCCTATTTACTATTCCAGCCAATGCCTTGCAGTTAGATTTGAGAGTAATGTCTTTCCCTTTTGCAGATATTGAAACCACTTTTCCTGTTGTCACTCTTATATTAGGAATTTTATGTATGCTGTGTCATGTATGGACTGGTTAAGATTTTAATCAACACAGTTTACATGATTTTATTATCGACACAAAGATAACTTTATGAAAATCCCACACATTTTAAGCTTTTTTGTAACAAATTTTGCCTTGGCTGTTGTAATTCTCTGAAATAATTTTGGTTATATGTTTAAAATCTGTGCTGGGGATTAATGAACTACATGTTACTAACCTAGAAGTTTAACTACATTTTGCAGCAGCTTGCTTATAGTTCAGCTACATTCATATTTGCATAGTGGTTTTTGTGGAGTTAACTACTGAAACTACAAACACTTCTGGGCAATTAAGGGACAGGAATTATTTTTTTATTTTATTTTATCTGTTTTATTTTTATTTTATTTTATTTTATTTTAATTTACTTCAAATTTATTTTATTTGATTTTATTCATTCTATTTTATTTTATCTNTCTCTATTGTAATTGAACTATATTTTATTTATTTGCAGTTATTTCTCTATTGTAATTGAACACCCTTTGGACACAATTTGTCATACGTATTAATTATTACTATTTATTTACAAATGTTTAGTTGTTGCACACTATTTTAGAATTTTACCTGGCTAACTTGGTGTAACCTCCCACCTGTCTCTGGTGTCTGAAGGCAACCAACTGACTGACTAATGGACACTGTAAACAAAACTAGCACTTTCCTATGATTAGTGTGGGGTTTTATTAATTCATTTTTGGTTTTGCAATAAACTCAATTGAGTGGCATTTTTTGCTGCGTGTGACCTTTTTGTATTAGGCTGTATTTTGTCATAATTTTGTATGTACATTGTCAATTCAGTCTTTTTTTTCTCTTTTACAAAGTAACTTTAGTGAACCAACCACTAGATCTAGATTTCTATAATTAAGTGTAGCTTCCGAAACTATGTATCCTCCCTAACTCCTCCCTTATACTCTGCAAAGGAATTGGCAAGAAGTGTAAGACTGTACAAATAAATAGAGTATGAATATACCAACCTTTATTTTAACTGAAGATAATATATAAAAATTTACACTAAGCACCTTGATTCATTACTTTATTTAAAACTGTGTTCAACCTGCCTCGTTGTTTGTCAGTTTCTTGTTCAATAAAGAGCATAAATATAGTTACACGTAAACCCTGTTTGCACAGCATGAACATGTGCTGGCTCCTTGTGCTGCCTCATTTCTCCACTAGATAGAGACAAAACGTCTGCCTGTAAGTCATGAGGGTAACAACTGGTGGATTTGTCATTCCTTTTTTGTTTTATAATTTGGTTCCTGTGACGTATATCTGTGACCTCGTTCAACATCACCTTTTTCCTGCACAATTGATATTTTTGTACTTTACTACTCCAAGCTGTAGATGCAGACTGGAGTTCAGATAATGAATGATAAATCAATATATTTGATTATTATCTCAGTACATAATACACATTCCTTGTACACATAATACTGTGAATTTTTGCACATTCCTGTGACAATATTTTTCACATTTCTGCACACATCTAAAAAAAGCACTGCATTTAAAAAAAATTGTATTCATATATATTGTACATTTTTTATTACAGTATTTCTTCATATTTTTCAGATTACTTTTTTCTACTCTATAGTTGAATAATTGCACAGAATATTGCAGCGGACAAACAATACAATACAAAGCACACAATATAAAGTGATACAAAGAGGAACATGAGACAGCCAATGCAATATAAAACTACACAGAAAAGCACATCACACACAAGACACACAAAAATACTGTTATAGTATTTTTACTGGGTCTAATATTGCTTGAATGTTTATATTATTTTTCTATTATTTGATTTTTTAAAATTCTTTTATAATGATTTTTTTAGGGGAGATGAGGATGAAAAAGTACTAATAAATAAATAAATAAATAAACACACAAGACAAACAATACAAAAATACTGTTATAGTATTTTTACTGGGTCTAATTTTGCTCAAATGTTTATATAATTTTTCTATTATTTTTTATTCAATTTTATTTCATATTATCTTTATTTTTTATTTTTGATATTGCTTGAATGTTTATATTATTTTTCTATTATTTGAGTTTCTCCCCTTTTAAAATAGTTTTTAGGGGGGCATGAGGATAAAAAAAGTTGCACCAATAAATAAATACATGAATAAATAAACACACAAGACACACAACACAAAAATAATGCTATAGTATTTTTATTGGGTCTAATATTGCTTGAATGTTTATATTATCTTATATTATTTTTCTATTATCTTATTTTTACTTTATTTTGTTTAATTTAATTTAACCTAATTTAATTCTACTTTATTCTATTTATTTATTCTTACTTTATTTTAATTTTATTTAATCTGATTTTATTTTACTTTTTTATCTTTTTTAACTTTATTTTGTGTCATTTAATTTAATGTGATTTAATTTTATTTTACTTTATTCTATTTATTTATTTTTACTTTATTTTAATTTAATGTAATCTGATTTTATTTTATTTGACTTTATTTTTTTTAATTTAATTTAATTTTTTTATTTTATCTTTTTTTTAGTTTATTTAGTTTAGTTTAATTTAATTTAATTTAATCTGATTTTATTTTATTTTATTTTACTTTATTTTATTTATTTATTTATTCATTGATTTCATAAGGACTTATGTAGGGTGGGAGTAAGGATGACGTGACAGAACAAGCATCCTTGTATCTCCCCTGTGTGTGGACGGGCGGGGGTCCTCTGCACTCCGCAGCTGGGATACTGATGTCCACTGAGCTCGTTTTTTTTTTAACGCCTCGTCACTCGTGTCGCTTTTGTTGAAATCCACGCGTGAACGCAACTATGCGTGCAGCCTAATTCACTACATGTCTAGACAGCAGCGGCGGCTCTCCAGAGGAGGTAAATATACATCTGGCTGCAGAATGAATAAAAGGTGAACAGCAGATAAACCGGCAGCCAATCACAGCCCGAGCTTGAGGCGGCATCCGAGTGCTGATTGGCCAGTCGCACCTCGAGCTCCAGCTCATATTGATGCGTGCGCTGCGGAGCTAACGACTCGTCTGTCTTTCTGGGTTACAGTAGTTTGGGGGTGAAACACAGCAGCTTCACCTTTAACAGCCGGACTCTCTTTACACTCGTCTTTTTGGTGAGTTATTTTTTTACGTCTTTCCTCTACAGGTGTAATACGAGTGTTACGCAACGCAGCAAATGTCGCGTGTCAGCTAGAAGTCAGCATCATCGTTACATTACATTCCTCTTCCTCACCAGCTAGCTTAAATAGTTAGCTAGCAAAAATAATTAACACACCCACCGTTTTAGCTTGTTTGTCGTTAGCTCGTCACCAAAACATGGACGTTACCGTTTTCTCTCATTCATACCGCTCAGCAGAGCATCACCGGACCGCAGCCACGATGGCGGAGGCGGAGGCGTTGGAGAAGAAGCAGCGCAACTCCAGCAACGGACATGTTCCCCCAGCAGACGCCCCCAGAGAAGACGTGTTTGACCACACATACAAAGAGAAGGAAGGCCCCAAACCTCCCACTGTCATCGTATGGAAAAATGTCTGTCTGATGTCTGTGTTGCATATAGGTGCCCTGTACAGCGTGTTCCTCATCCCCTCTGCACATCCTCTGACCTTGCTTTGGTGTAAGTACAAAAACCTGTTACTGTTCTTGTTATTTCTGCACATGCTTAGTGTTTATAATGTGGCTTTTTTTCTGTACGTACAGTATTCAAGCCAAACCACAGCTGTTATGTCACCGCTGCTGCATGCAAAAATCTGCCTGTGCATGCTCCTCCCAGTATCCTGCATGTAGTGGGATTATAGAGGAGGGCATATATCACCAGAGATTTAATTTCACAGCGTGTTATTTAAAGCTACAAACTGTGCAGCAGGGATACTCAGCTTGCTTTGCCCAGGCATGATCTTCATACAGGCCTGCAGTTCTGTTTTTAAAGTGCAAACTTTATTTAACTCTCAGTTTGTTGCTATTGAGTTTTTTTTAAATGCAAAATGACACAAAATCAGTGGCCTATATAAAGCTATACCTACATGTAGCACATGGTTACCACATTGAGCTGATAGTTTCCACTGAAATGAAGACTTGGAAGACAGCCAAATTCCATATCTCAGTAATTTCTGAAAAAAAAATTGCAAATATTTTCCGTTTCCGTAAAGAAATGTGTGACGTAAAAATAAGGGTGCTTTCAGACCTAGAATTGGCTTACTTTGGTCTGAATCAGGGACTAAGCTGCATGGTTGCCTAGAGTTGGTTTGTGTTACAAGTGGACCTGATAAAGCTGCTCTTGGTTGGTCCGAATTTCTATGTGAGAAAAATCCAGGAAATAAAGAAAATGTTGAAGAAGATTGTACTTGCAAGATAAATGCAACATTTTCCCAAGCGAACCGCACTTATGGGACAAACGAACTTGAGGTCAGTTGAACAGAAGCAAACATTTTTAGCCCAGAATAAGGCGTCCCTTATAAGATGTCCCAAAAACATACATAAAGATGGACAATGCATGTCCACTTAGTCCCACTGTACAAAACTGAAGCCAAATATCGCGGATACAGCTGCTGCCATCTTGCATTTGTGATGTCATTTGGAGCCGGAGTCTGCGGTCGCCGCCCACACACCTGTCCAGCCAATTGCGTGCAGCATCACTGAAGTACACCAGTTGGCACACAGGGCTGTCTATCATGTCGTCAAATCCCCTTTTTATAGCATCAAATAACTACTTAAGACTAAACTCCAGTAAAACAAACACTTGAACGTACTTCAGGGTGACAAGGATTACCTAAAATGACAGAAACCGTCTTTGGGTAAAATTTAGTTGTTGTGTTCTTTGAGATTTTTTAGTTTGGCCCATGTCCCATCCACAAACATGGAGGGGGCAGGGTTTATGACCTATACTGCAGCCAGCCACCAGGGGGCCATCCAGATGTTTTGGCTTCACTTTTTGGAAGCTGTCATGTCGTCCAGCTTTAATTTCAAGTTTGTCTGTCCAGACTGGGAAAATGCACTCCTTGTAGGCTACATTTTACAAAATGTGCCTTTCACCTTTGTGTGATAAATTGTTAGCTGACACTTAAATCTGTTCAGTCAAATTACTCTGATTACTGTTTAAGTAGTCTGTGAGTGATAGCGGGTTATTACACCTCAAAACAAAAATTCCCCAACTGACCCTGCTCTCCCCTACATATAATAAAACCTGTTTACTGCCCTCACAAGGCTTCGACAAGAGGCAAATCCAGTGCAGCTTCAGCAGCCCACACAGGTCAGGTGTACACAGGGACATCTCCCTAGGATTCGAGGACATTCAGGGCTTAGCCTAGACCTCTGTTGATAACTATTTTTTAGCTAAACAAGCTTTATTTTGATGCCTTTTTAAAATGACATCTTATTTACATATAAAGTACAAATAATATTCCCTGTGTATCAATTTATTTTGAATTAGAGGATGGTCAGTGAGCCACCTGGCATCATATCTGTCCCGCAGGCAGGTGTGTGCTTGTCAGAAAAATAACCTGTACTTCCTAAAAAATGACCAACTATCATGTTTTTAAATCAAATAATAGGCTTGAGCAGTATCAAGGCATTACTGTTTACCAGGATTTTTAGACATCCTGACGGTATAATTTTCAGTACTGTCAAAACACAGATTCTCGTCTTTCTATTAAACTTGTAAGGAGATGCTGTATTGAGTCGACGTAGTGCACAGCAATCATCACCAGAGGTCAGTCTTTACCAGCAGGGCAGGCAGCTGAGCTGAGATAGATGGTGGCTGTGAGTGTTGGGGACAACATTTAGCCTCCTTACGGGCTGCAAGATTTTAGCAGTCTCATAATCCTATAAATTTAGGAATAAACTTGGGTACCACATTGCGTTTGATGTACGCAGACTATACGATGACAGCACCTACTGAATCACAGTCTACAACGTACGATGCAATAACTTCCCATACTGAGTACAAAGATGCTGCACAGGTTATTACTTCTCCAACTGTCAAGCCCAACGTAGAGCGTCACATTATTGTTATTTTCACGCAAAGACCATTATATACCGTATACCTTACTAAAATGTGATTACGGAATAGATAACGCCCAAGCCTATCAAGTAACAGTATGGTAGGGCAAATCAAGAGTAATCAAACAAACTGTATGCTGCTTTATTACTTATAACATTTCGTCAGAATCCATTGTGATGTGTAGTTCTCATGAACCAAAACCACAGAGGCTGCATCTATAAATAGACTTCCAGTCTCACCATACATGTAATCATGATGTAGCGTTATCCGTCCAGTCATCATCTGATATGATGTAATTACATTACCCAGAGAGAGTCACAGATCCATGTAACATGCCCTTCTTCCTTCATGGTGGTTTAAGCTTCTGTGAAACAAGTAGGCCAGTACAAACCAGTGCAGTCAGAGACAAATTTGGATGATTGTTGCCTTTGATGAAAAGGAAAGGCAGTGTAGACTAGAGTGTGGTGAACAAATGCTGTAGTACATTAATAATTTATGTGTTTCGAAAGTCTATTTACCAGTTAATGGGGTGATCCCGCCTTCATTAACACAGATATAATAATGTATTATAGATGACTCCCTTGCGAAATAGCACCCAACACTGACAGTACAAGTCTGATACACAGACCTTTGAATGTGCTGTATTATAATTAGCAGCACTAATTCTTTTTTATCTGTTTCTCTCCACAGCCGTTCTTTGTTTTTTGATAAGTGCTTTAGGAGTCACAGCAGGAGCTCACCGCCTGTGGAGTCACAGATCCTACAAGGCCTCATTACCTCTAAGGATCTTTCTCGGTGTTGCTAACTCCATGGCATTTCAGGTACCCCAAACAGACAGATCACACAGACCTGCAGCCACACAAACGCACACTTACCGTCGTGATAATAGCAGTTTTCATTACCGTGTAAGTACCACGTTGTGCCTACAGTGTGTGTAATCTCTGTCTTTACTCGAACCCACAGAATGACATCTTTGAGTGGGCTCGAGACCACAGGGTTCACCACAAATATTCAGAGACAGATGCTGACCCTCACAACGCCGTCCGGGGCTTCTTCTTCGCTCACATTGGCTGGCTGCTGGTGCGCAAACACCCTGACGTCATTGAGAAAGGGCGCAAGCTGGAACTCAGCGACCTGACGGCTGACAAAGTCGTAATGTTTCAGAGGAAGTGAGTGGCTTCAGTCAATGATTGATCTTCACTTCAAGTAGTTAATCAATAAAATATGCGCTTGACTCCTTTGGCAGGTGGTGTAGACTGTTAACAAGTAGAATCAAGTTTCATAATTTTATTTCAGAAATTGTGGTCATTCAGGTTTAACAAGGTGACAATACTAACATGTCTTCTGTGCACATTGAGAGTGACTCAAGGTTTGCCTCATTCAAAACTGTCATGTAGAGGGAAAGTGATAATGAACAGGCCTATTGTTCAATATTCATGTCGTACTGAGTAAACAGCTCCACCCACTCCGTCTCCTCTGCAGGTATTACAAGCCGTCTGTGCTGCTCATGTGCTTCTTCGTCCCCATGTTCGTGCCTTGGTACCTGTGGGGGGAGTCTCTGTGGGTGGCGTACTTCATCCCAGCTCTGCTGAGGTACACCCTGGTGCTGAACGCCACCTGGTTGGTCAACAGCGCGGCTCACATGTGGGGAAACAGGCCCTATGACAAGAACATCAACCCCAGGGAGAACAAGTTCGTCGCGTTCAGCGCTATAGGTATGAACTCGTCACGTGCGAGAAGTTTGCCCTCAGGGCCCTGTCTCGCAGAAGTCTATCTCTATTTTTCCCAACGTTAGTGAGCGAGGTAGCTTTGCACGTCTGTCACATAAGGCCACATTCAGCATGAATATTGCCACGGTAACCTGCTCATGTATGACTGTGCACTAGTTCTCTATGTGGCCACTTCAACAAAATTGCCTCACAGCCCAGTTCTGTTTGTGGAAAACAACATTAATGAATCAAGACCAATTGTGTTTGTTGTGTTTGAATTGAAACCTACTGTAGGTCTCTGCAGGGGTTTACAAGAACTTAACTCTTAGGCCAACTTTGGGCCATGATTCTGTGTCATGAGCCATAGTTTTAGTCCTTACAGCACAGCTACATTCACAGATAACTGAGCATTAAACCATAAACCTTCTCCAGTCTGGATGTGAGGTCCAACAGCAAGTGGCCGCTAGCTCCGCTGCCATTTAGCGGCAGGCAGAGCTGCTGTCAGCCACTGCTGCAACCAACAAACTCCACAAATCCATTCAGCAGCTCCACCATCCACGTCCAGACACACACGGCTGATTATAAACTGCTGAATTAAAGCTCACAACTTGCTCCAACGGCTGATGCTGCTCAGGTGTGAGTGTTTTTGCTGGCTACCGAAACATCCTGGCACAGTTGACCAGTCTGTCACTCGTGCATCATTTGAAGATAATTACAAAGCATTCTTGGCTTTCAATGTCCGATAGTCCACCACGAACATTTTCGTCACGTCTCGTCTCGTCAACGCTTTCATCATGGAATTTTCTGTCATAGTTTTCGTCAATGGAATTAACACTGTGGCGAAGTTTACAAACCAGGAACTAATCATTTTTGGCCCATGGCTTATCTTTCCATTACATTTAAATGAGGTCTGTTAATTAGTTTGCAAGATATCCTGTGAACTAACCAAACAAAAATGATCACGTCCAATTAATTGTTTCCTGCTTTCAGTATGAATTTATCACCACTCTGTCTTTTACCTTACAGGTGAGGGATTCCACAACTACCACCACACGTTCCCCTTTGACTATGCAACCAGTGAGTTTGGCTGCAAGTTGAACCTTACCACGTGTTTCATCGACGCCATGTGCCTCCTGGGCCTGGCCAAGGACCGCAAGAGAGTGTCCCACGAGGTGGTCCTGGCCAGATTACAGCGCACAGGCGACGGAAGCCACCGGAGTGGCTAAGGTTGACGAATTGTGGTCAGCTTCGAAGGCTTAAACAAACCGAAACAGAAGCTTCACAGTCCTTTGACAGCTATACATTTCTCATCCTCCGAGGATTCATGAGGGCCTTGACCACATTTTGCTTGTTTTTGTGGTTTTTGTAGCTGTAACTTAACAAATTGTTCGAGACGGATAAAAAAAAAACCAAACACACTTTGCTAAGCTCTTGGCCTCGGTTTCTACTGTCCGGTCGGGCCAAGGTCTTGCAAAGATGAATTAGATTTGAAGTAGATTCATTTTAAAAAAGTCAACTTCATTCTCTGCTGTTTTTTTGCCACTTTTGTGTGCATCATTCATGCAAGGTCAGTCATGTAGCCGATCATTATTTATGTAAGTATTACTCAATTATTAATCAAAACAGAAAAGAAACGAAGCACTGAAAAACATGGAGGAAGTGATGAGGTACGATGCAGATTGGAGACGGTTGCCTTTATTGCAGTTTACAGCAAGTTTTTACCGTTCGGATACACAGTTAATTCAATTTTTGAGCGCTTTAAGATCTGGAGAAAACAAAGGATGAGGGTTTTTGTTAAAAAGTTGCTGGCTTTAATGAAACGTGGCACATGATGGAAGAGTGAGGGAACCCAGACCTTCTCCTTGTAACTGTACTGAGAGCTGGTACGCCAAAACTGTATGGAAACAGCATGTTGCGGTGTGTATCTTGGTTGTCTCATGCAGAAAACCAAACTTTAAGTCGGTGTAGTAATTGGATTAAGTATTCTCAAAGACTATAGAAGGGATGCATTTATCGTCAAATAAAAACTGCCGTATAATATATATATATAATAACAATAAATACTGATAAATGTAATTTTAACTCAGAACCATGCAGCGTTTAATCAACTCTTTTTGTGTTTTAATGATCATAGTGCCAAGAGCGTGCCAACTGTCGACATATTTAGAGCACACCTGAGTCGATTTTGCTTCTTCACTCGTGGAAGTTTTTTAACATGGTGGCATCAGTGGCTTTGCGTCCTCTACCCCACTTATCCACAATCCTTTCGTCCAGAAACAAGCAGAGATCTCATTGGCTGACGTCACGTGACAGTTCTGGTGTTACAAAAACAACCCGTGCATGATGATGTTCTGTAGTCGGTGTTGTAGTGAGGTGTTTTATCAGTGACTCCAATGGCAGAGCTGTGTCTATTTTTGTAACGTTAAGTGTGGAGCTGCATCGCTTTTGGATCATCAGAACTGTTGCTGTGGTGATCTCTGAGATGGGGTCTGGTTTCCCTTCGACGTCCCACAAAGCTTCAGGTGCATCGATGTTTACGCTCATCTTCGATTCAGACGTGCGGAATGCTTATGTTGTGTTATTTATATGTATTTATTTCGTTTTTTTCCTTGTTGACCAAAAAAGTTCTAACCTGAAGAAGATTTGGCGGTTAAATATATCAAATTGTTTTCCCCAAGAGTCAGGATTCAACCTAATGCCTTATGACTTGCATCCATTCCTGGTTTTCTTCACGTCCTGTCAGTGAAGACAAAAAGGCTCAAAACAGATCTGACCGTGTTTACAGGCCGAAGCGTTGTTTTTATTCTGATAACATTTTAATTTAGGCAAACGGTAGCATGACAACAACAAGGTACTGTAAATGCAATCAGACGCTCGAGGTTCACAGTCGACTATTTAGATAACGCCTGGTGCAAATGTTTAATCACAAGATTTAATTTGCGAAATACAGGTCAGGCGCTCATGTGCCAAGTAGTTCCGATCCAACAAAGGTGCTGTCGTGAGGGACGTGAGAGCGTCGTCAGAGCACTTTGCCAAAACCCCGACAAAATCCACAAGCCATGCAAAACAACTCCTGCAGCCCAGAGCGCCCAAATCAACATTTTCCTAACGATGACGAGGAGGATCAAGAGGTTGTCGGTCTGAATGATAACGTCAACTGTATTCTATTCTGAAATAAAAATTCACAATATTTTCAATACACTCGTAATTCCATTAAGAGTTGTTGCTCTTCTTTGTCTCAGTGTCTTTCTGATATAAATCTGCACTGCACAGTTTTTGAGTTTTCTGAAAACTGCTGACTGGCTGTACCCCTCAACATTTATGCCAGATGGTGATATTTTTTTTAAAATTTCCACTAGAAGGCTTTGATAAAACACAGGTACATCTTTTAAAATTGGGTTCAGCTACAAATGTAAACACAATTCTGACATCAGGATCTTGCTTTCAATTCCAGAGTTTGTAGTAAAGGTTTAGGGAGGGAAGCAGAATACCTAGGATGCCAAATATGCCATGTTCGGCACTTGGAGTATATGGAGTAAGTCTCCTTTAAGAACAATCCAGTGCACACTTCCTTTGTTTTACCTCTGCTGACAATGACCCTGATGATGACCTGTAAAGTCGGTTGCAACGCCGACTTTTTTAAAATATATATATTGTCATAAAATAAAGGCATTTTAATTTTGCACAAATCCTACAGTGTGCCTTGGGTTGTTTTTGAAAGAGAGTTGTGAGATCATGTTCCAACCATGCAATGAGCCCTTCACATGTGGAATAAGCACAGTAGTGTGTGTGAGCACCACAAAAACCCAGCAGCAGTTTGACTCCATTTTCTCCTTAGTTTGGGTTTTTGTATGTTATCTGATGGACAGATCAGTCAGAAGTGAGACATGATCTAGCTGTATTATTAATGTTGCATTAAAGTTGTAACCAAGAGCTCCACACAACATAAAAGTGCTCCTTGCACATCATCACATTTCACCTTCTCTCACATATGATGGAATTAGACGATACTCGGCTTGTGGTGCTCAAAGTGCCAAAAAAAATCACATTTGAAAAACGTCACTTTCTAGAAACCATGACCTGGTTACTCAAGATAATCCATAGACGATGTGAGCAGTTTCATGTAGGACGACACATTCTCACTCCGACCTCGACACATATCGACAATTGGTCATGGACTTTCCATGTCCAGATACGACATCAAAGGTACCCTTGGTGCGTTGGTGTTTTGCATTCTGGGATGCTGTGTCAGGTTCTGCCTGTTACATACATTGTCTTCTTTCAAAATACACTTCTGTTTTCATGGGAAATTTACTTTTTACATACGGTCCCTTTCAAAATAAATGCACTACGTCAGTACAACATCGCAAATTGATGTTTTTTTGCCTCCAACAAATAACACACGTGGTTAGGTTTAGGAAAAGAGAACAGGGTTTGGCTTTATAATCTTACGGGACACAAACACCACTAACGGACACAATGGTGGACTCACAAATGCAGACTGAGATGAAATCCAAGGTTCAGGGTTTGTAATACAGTCTGGGTCAGTACACAAAAGGCCGTCAGCTCAGGCAGAGGTATCCAAATCAACAGACAAACCCTCACTGGTCTAAATACAAAAAAGGTCAATCAGAAGAACACAGAAAGCTCACACGAAGGACAAGACAATCTAACAGAGAGCAAAGAGAAGACTTTCAGAATAAAACAGGAAACAACGTCACATTCAAACCTTGACAACCACTCTCTCGGGTGAAAGTCCGTGTTTGTTGGACCCATCCACCACAACTCTCACCCACCTTATTCGGACTTTTGTCGCCTTAATTGTTGTTCGTGTCCTGCCGCGTTTCCCCCCCGACGCCGCCAAGCAAGTCAATGCCCGGATTTTCAGCGACTTTGGAGTGTGACCAGGTTTGCATCTACTGCTAGCTCAATTAGCACCAATGAGCTAGCTAACGTTACAGTTAATGCTTACATCTTGCACTGTCACAAGCATGTGCCTTTCGTCCATGAGTAGATGCACCTTTCCTTCTGAGCGTTGATACAGTTGGGGGTTGTAGTTTGGTAGAAAGAAAATAGTTCCTACATGAAACTGCTCACACAGGGTCTGTGGATTATCTCGAGTAACCGGGTCAAGATTTCTGGAAAGAATTTTGTGTGCCATCTAGTTCCATTATACTGGAGAGAGGGCGGACATCTCTACGGCCGATATCTCCAACACTCAGCAACTCACACCAAAATTATCTAGACTCATAAACAGCACTACAGGTAAGAGGGGGAATATGTATTTTTGATTTGGGGGTGAACCGTCCCTTTAAGAACATCTTGCTGATAATACTATATTAATTTGCTTTCAATGGTGTAGTCTTACTCTGTGGTACTGCCACATTTACTCAGCTAAATAACTTGACTACTTCCCCCTCCACTCAGTTTTTGTGTGAGAATTCAAAGGATAACAATCTGCAGTTTTCTGGTAATGATCCAACTGGGACTTGTCGGGGGATTTTCTGTTCCCTGGCTAGTTTTTTGCCTTCTGTGGTAAAGAACTCAACACGTCCAGTCTGCTGCTGACACAAAGTGCAAGGCAAATATATCCCAACTATTTAATACTGCAGCTCTTGGCTCTGGGCTGCAGATGAATAAAGCATTCTCAAAATGTGATAAATGGTTTACACAGGGCAGAGAGGAATGTGGGACCAGTGTGCTGACTGGAGACCAGTTTATATTACATCAGACCAGAGAGTCTCTAGTTGGATTACATCAGACTCTTTTGTGTTTTTGGATGTTATAAAAATGCCACTTTTACTGAGCTAAAGTACCCTCATGAAATCCACAGTTCAGAGTGCTTTATAAACGTCCTTTGTCAAGGAGAAACTGCACATTTTATCAGCCTTATATTGTGGGCAGGCTGAGGCACACCTGCGCAGTAATCATGCTGTTTAATCAGCATCTTGATATGTCACACCTGAGGGAGAGGGAGAGGGAGAAGTGCTGCTGTCTTTTCTGTGCATAAAAAGTCTTGTGAAAAATGGGATCTAAAAAGACAGAAGTGTATATTTTTTGGTCCAGAGTAGTTACTTTCCACCACACTGCTCATTTAACGTGAGAAGTACTCAAGTGTTTTGGTATTTAAGTAAAGAAAGCAAAAGTAACAATACCATGCTATAGGAGTACTCCTCTACTACTAAATTTGTATCACCATAAAAAATACTTCAAGGTCCAGTGTGTGGGATTTATTGGTATCTAGTGGTGAAGTTGCAGAACTCAAACTTGTCCTGTGTGCCAAGTGTTATTGGAGAACAATGGTGGCTGACATCAAAACTCGAATTGTCCTCTCTAAAAGGGGACTGCCAATTGTTCTGACGATCCAAAATTTCGAAGCCATGTTAGTACGAAATCTGTCTCCTTGGCTGAAAAGCCCATTTCTCTAACAGCCAGTTATCCCCAAAACAAAAGCCCATTGCTCCAAAGTCTCATTATTCCAAATATAAACACTCAATTGCCAGAATAAATGTTGTCTCATTGTCTGTTTCTGTAAACCACTGATATGTTACATTTGTCAGCAGCATTGTGTTGAATGTGTGATTAGGAAAAGATCTCGTTTTGGCTTAAAACACCAATGTTACGTGGCACAGAGTCGTGGAAAAGCAGGGACAGGTCGGTTAAAAACACCCGGGTTCGAAGGCTCAAACGCTGCTGTTAAACTGAAACAAAACTTCGGAGCAATGGGTGTTTGTTTTCGGGATAACAGGCTGTCGGAAAAATGGGCTTTCAGTCCAGAGGGACATTTTTTTTGGAGTGATGGGGCTTTGAATTTTGGGCCGTATGAACAATGGCATTGCACCGTCTTGAGCCAGTGTTTAGTTTGTTCATTCTGGGCTACTGTAGAACATGGCGGACTCCGTGGAAGAGGACCCTCTCTGTATGCAGATATAAACAGCTCATTCTAAGGTAACGAAAACACAATGATTGCTATTTTTAGGTGATTAGAAACTAATGAAAACATAGTTATGAATATTATACTCCATTTCTGCCAACAGATGTCCCGAAATCCTAAACTGGACCTTTAAAGTACCCAAAAGTGCTCGTTATGCAGATTTATTTCAGATAACTTATTGATGCAAACGTGTTAGCATCACTTTAAGGTTGCAGCTCGTGGCGTTACATTCATTACTGTTCCCATTATTTTCAAAGACTCTTTGGTACGAGCCAAAGGAACTGAGTTGAATCTGGTGAAAACTGTTTTCATTGTCTAGATTTCATTGCTGCCTAGCCTGTCATGAGTTCATTAGGGTTAATCTAAAATAATACTTCAGATATAGAATATAATAAAAGTATGTTTTCTTGCATGTTTAACCACCTAGAATAAGAATCATGTTACCTTAGAATGGGCTGTTTGTATCTACTGAGCAGAGCGGGTCCTTTTCTAAAGAGTCCTCCATGTTGCACTGCCATGTTTCTACAGTAGCCCAGAATGGACAAACCAAACACTGATTTTTTTTTAAATCTTTTTTTTTTTAAATATGTGAAACTGCTTTATTCAGTGACTGTTACTAGTTTAAATCATCTAGTTTGTTTGTTTCAGAGAGGAAGACAACTCTGCAGATAATTCGGGCCCAATCCCATTTCTACCCCTTAAATCTTCTACTTGGTACCAAGTGCCCTCGTTTGCGAGATAACCCTTGATGAGGGAAGTGAGAAATATCAGGGTAGAGATCTTTCCCTAAGAAATGAGACACCACTTCACGCAAATTGGCGTGGCCGACGTGCAGGCATGCGTCATGCTTAGTAGCGACGCAAGATACTGGCAGTCATTCAGGTTTGAAAGTGGCGGCTACAGCGCTTGTGTTGTGGCGTGTGCTATGTTTATTCTTCTCCGTCTGATGAATCAACGGAGAAGAAATGCTGAAAACAGCGGGCGCCTACGACGTCTTCTAGTTCTGATCGATTTTGTTCGGGTAAGTCGATTTGTTTAAATATGTTGACGCTATGTTCAACCGAGTTGCTGATGAGTTTACGTTAGTCCAACCATCTGTTGTTTGTATAGCCTACATTCCGATCGTGCAGTAACAAACTGTTTTCCAAAACTTGCCGAAGTTGCTGACTTAGCAAGGTGTTCTGTGAAATTCCATCTTCCACTCCGTTTAAAGTGTGGGTCGGGGCTCCCTTGGAATCTAGGGCGGGTTTTAAGTGTTGGAAACCACTTCCACTACCCCAGTTCTGTTTTGGGACACTACTAGCCTAAAGGTGAATGCGCACAACCAAGTGCAAGTGGGTATTTCTAGGGGAAGTGTGGGTATTGGGACAGTCTGGATTTGAAGTTACCAGAGAAAATAGGTGAGCACACATTAGCAGGTGCTTTGCTGGTTACACCTTTGCCACACACAATCCTGATGCTTAAAGTCAGCTAATATATTAGGTCGACTTAGAGACGCTGATATGATGACGCCTGCAGATGGTTTGCATAAATGTATAATGCCAATATTTCTGGCATTTCTTTTAGCATATTACAGCTCTATGATACTGCTGTTTTTTAAATTGACACAAAAATTCTGGTGAACCATATAAGTTTTATAGAAAAAACTTGACTTTTTAAAAAAAATAAAATGAGTGATTTAAGGGGTGAATTCATGTAGAAAAGGTGAAATCATGAGTAGTGACCTGTTGTAGGGTTACATTAGTACATGAGGTTTTCAGTCAGTCAGTCAGCACCCTGCAGCCTGATTAACCTCCTGACAACACGGTGTCCTATAAAGGCAGAGCCCAGCATGACTCAGGACGCTGCTGTGTGGTGTGATGTGTGGTGAAGTTGCATTATATTACCATCACCCCACACTGACATGGCGGAGAGGTTACTGCAGTTCAAAAGAAAACCCCAAAACATTCACACCACGCAGCCCTACAGCGTCTGACTCCAGCCGGCCAATCAGCAGCGAGGTCCTGACTTATGATCCCGTCTGGACCAATGACGGGTCGGGCGCGTGAACCACCTGTGCCAACTTGTAAACTGACACATCAAACCTTCAGGATGTGACATGAATCAATGAGTCGTAGTGACCTGACACGCCCCCGCGGAGACTTCACAGTCATATGAAGAGTTTGATGCATTCAGGGGCTTCTGCTTGGAGTGGGAAAGTAGAGCTGCAGCTGGTGTAGTAGTGGGTGGAGGTGGAGAACATTCTGATTAGTGCTGGTGCAGCCAAGAGAAAGGAAATACAGAGAGCCATCTGCTGTTCAACATGGAAACTGTGTAGAAGTGACCAAAATAAAAAAGCAGCAGTACCATAATATTAAGATTATTTCCTGCATTTAAAATGTCACTTAAAGCAACAAAAAAGCATTAAAAGTAGGTTTTATTGTTGTATTTAATGTAACCAGTCAAGATGTTTAACTGCTTTAATGCTTCATATTGTATTTGTTCATTATATGTTTTGTATCTTGAATTTGAAGTGACTATATATAGTCATTTACCTCATATACTCCATGTAGGACCCCCTATAAACATATTAATACTTAGGTAATGCTGGTCATCTGATTCACTGTATTTTAAACATACATTCCCATCCTACACATATCAGTATGCCTTTATATGCCCTGGAGTACATGAAGCAATGTAGTGGAGTAAAAGTTCGTAAGTATAAGTACCTTAAATTTGCACTTTAGTGCAGTAACTGGTGATTTTAGTGGGGAATAGGTGCAAGGCATAGCAAAAGGTTTGCTTACTCCATTAACTCTAAAATTATTACATTTAATTATCAAATACAAAAAAGAAAGGAAAAAAATAACAAACGAAAATTCACATTAATGTGTTAATTTACGTATTTGAATTTACGTGAAATGTACCAGAACAACCTAAATGTGAAGTCTGGGTACCAGTTTCAATTTACTGATACTTTATAGCATAATAAGCCATTAATCAGTCCAAGTGTTTAGTTGCCAAATTGTAAAAATGCCCCTGTATGTGATTTATAAAGAGTCACGGCCTTTCTCATAAGTCACAGATTTTTACATTTATAAATATTAATTAAGTCAGTTAATAAAGGGATAACAGGTTGCACACTGGCTAATAAGACAACAGATAAAGTTAATGATTAATTAGAGGGGTAGCTAAGAAGACAGACAGGTGAAATGACAACCACAAAGTTGTTCTTATTAACGACTAATAACTCCATCTAATCTCTAAAACATTCCCTTCACTGAATTGTTCCCTAAGCTTGGTTAAAAACAAAGCTAAAGAAATTTTTGAAGTCAGTCAAACTTTTTGGCTGAAAAGTGAGATATCATGTACCTACCTATCTATCTATCTATCTATCTATCTATCTATCTATCTATCTATCCACCCACCTACCTACCTACCTACCTATCCACCCACCCACCTACCTACCTACCTACCTACCCACTAACCTACCTACCTACCTAACCACCTACTTACCTACCTACCTACCTACCTACCTACCTACCGAACTACCTACCTACCTACCAACCTACCTACCCACCTACATACCAACCTAACTACCTACCTACCTACTAACCTACCTACCCACCTACATACCAACCAAACTACCTACCTACCTACCTACCTACCTACCTACCTACCCACCTACATACCAACCTAACTACCTACCTACCTACCAACCTACCTACCCACCTACATACCAACCTAACTACCTACCTACCCACATACCAACCAAACTACCTACCTACCTACCCACCTACATACCAACCTAACTACCTATCTACCCACCCACCTACCTACTAACCTACCTATATACCCACCTACATACCAACCTAACTACCTTACTACATACCCACCCACCTACCATCCTACCTACCCACTAACCTGCCTACCCACCCACCTACATACCTACTCACCTACCTACCCACTCACCTGCCTAACATACCTACCTACCAACCCACCCACCTACCATCCTACCTACCTACCCACTCACCTACCTACCCACCAACCCACCTACATACCTACCTCTATCTATCTATCTATCTATCTATCTATCTATCTATCTATCTATCTATCTATCCAGTCAAACATGTGGAATCTATTTACTTGTAACAAAAGATAACAAAATATATACACACACGCAGTAAAAGATTTAGTTCATATTGAAAATATTTAATTACACGTGTTTGCATTTGTCAAAAATCCTGACTTTGACTTTTGATAAATGTGTGAGTTGTAATGTGATGTAAAAAAATGTATAAATCATATTGTTAGATATTTGCCCAAAGTGTCTGTTATGGATTTCAGGACTAAACAAATGTGGATTTTTTTGTTATTAGTCTTTGGGCACAAATGGGTTAATATAGTCATTAGTTACACCTTTCTGAACAGTGCCTTATTAGGTAATACCAAACATGTGTCACATGTATCAGTGGAAGAAATTAATCAAGTCCCAAACCTTTGAAGTGAAGTTTTATTTGAAAAAGATACTGAAATGAGTAAAGTAAGCAACATGGATTGTATAAATATCTGTGCAACCAAAATGAGCACAGAGGCACTTTACTGCCTTCTGCTGCCATGATACACCAAACTATCCAGCTTTATGTCCAGCTTCAAACCTCACGATATCATGTGTTCATCTGTCAGGTCATTTATGTTCATTTATGGTCTAATCTAAAACAAATACCATTAAAAAAAAAAGTAATTCTGAGTTACAAAAGATAAGACGTAGCCTGGGTAGGAAGATGAGTAAAAGCATGGATGTCATCTGCAGTTCATTATAAATTAATGTGAGTTTTGTTTATGAGCTGCCGTGGTGTGAACTCAGCGGGGGAAACATGCACACTGAAGCAGGTCAAAGTCATTCAAACACAAGCTATCAGGAATTAACAGTGCTAAGAGAGCCTGGTTAACACAAAATGGAGACGAGTTTAAACAAACAGCAACTTGACGATGACTGCATGGCATTCTTCTGCAGTGCTTTGGCCCAAACGCCTGTCATGGCACAATCAACTGGACACAATCTGTTACAGCAGGTGCGGAGAACAATCAGTATTTATGTTACAGTGTTTCTCTGATGCTTGAAATGACACACAGTAAAAAGAACATGGTGTGTTTCCTCCCTCGTACAAACTACACCAGCAGGATAGTGTAAGTGCAACCCGAATTTTTATTCTCGACCGAGATGTTTTTCATTTCTGCAGTTAAAGCACTGCTTGAGTTCAATCAGAGATTATCAGAGAACACACACGGGTGTAGAGTGTCATGGCGACTATGAAAATGTAACTACTCGTACAAACACCGCCTTGATTCAAACTTTGTATTTTACACCAACTGTTGAATTTACACAGAATCACGACTTTCAGAGTACATTCATTTTATCGTAAAATTACCACGGCAACATCGACTACAAAACCCCACCTCACTGCCCCAAACTCAGCCTCCAGGAAGGAATATGTATGGAGTGATGAAGACCACAATCTGCAATATCATCAGTTATTATTCTCATTATCAAAGCACGTCATCAGGTCAAAAAGAAATAAATACATATATAACATTATGATAACACTGAAGTCTGGTTGGTGCTGCTGCCCCCTGCTGGAGGGGAGGAGGGGGAGGTTAGACGCCCAGCTTGTTGGCGATGGTCATGACCACTTTGAGGATCGGCATGAAGGCGGAGATCTCGCTGAAGTTGCTGCTGCTTACCACCTGGGTGTGGACCTCCAGGCCCCGCTGGTAGTTCTGGCTCGCCACACAGCGGCTGATCTCGTGGAGCCCATTCAGGATGTTGTGAGAGAGCTGGAGGTCGGCAGAGAAACAAGGTTACACGTTAGTATGTGGTTCCTAGGGCTGCCCCCTGGTAGTCGACGAAACGTTAGTCAACCAGAGAGGGTGTTAGTCGGCAAGATTTCATTGGTCGCTTAGTCGCAGAACACGTTAATTTCCAGGGGTGGTACCTGCAGTTATTCCACAGGCTAGTTAATAACATGTCAGGCAGGAAATCCAAAGTGTGGGATCATTTTGAGAAGGTGAAGGACGAACCCAAGGTGATATGTAAACTCATCTTCATTGGTCGACTACAAACATGACATATCATCTGAAACATGCAAGTAGCTACATGCCCATTAGCCACTCCATCAGCTATTTGTTCTGTTCTGCCATCTTTAAAATGTCTTTGTCTTGTCCTACAGTCGTGTGCCGCTTAACTATGTCACACTGGCCCCACAAATTCCGATGGTACTGATCCATTTCGTCTATACAGTATATCCTCAAGCTTTTAGGAAACGTGCACAAATATGGTTGACATGAGTACGAACAGAAGGCTCTGTCCATATACATACACAGCACTGAGCATGAAGAACCCATAAGCTGTTTCACTAAGAATCAATTTCACATGCTAGAAACAGATAAAACACATAAAACTAACACAAGGGAAACAGTAGAAGAAGAGAGGCGTACAGGCTGTCCCAGTGATATCATGACTCATTCCACCTAAGTCAAGGATTATGTCGAACAGCAACAAGTTTCCGTCAGGGCGGTTTGTAAAAGACCTTTAAAGGTATTCAAAGAAGGGAGAACCTCCAACGTAATGGAATATGCAGCTCATACCATGCCCAGGGTGCAGAAAGAGAGAAGGCAATGTTGCCAAGCTCTGAGTGCACCCTGGGGACATTTTAAAGTTATCTGATGTGTAGATACAGAGCTGTAGCTGCTGGTATGAAAGGATACAAGGCTGGAGATAGAAGTGGGCAGTTAACCTGACAATAAACAGCAAGGTGTGTTTTTCTCCACTCGTACAGGGAGGGCCATCCCATAGATTTGTTTAAAATGCAATGATGAGCCTGTTTATCACGCTGCATTATGTTTTGCTACAAACAGAATCCAGTTTTTAAGCAGGCATGAGGCTTTATGCATGTAAATCACATCGCCATTGTATAATATACAGTGTGACAGCAGTGAAAAAGTTGTTTTTGAGAGGCTGAATGTCATCAAATATGGACTGAAACTGTTCATAAAACATTCAGGAAGTCACAGTTTATTCCACACTACTGAAGCTGCTCCTCTTTTTGGAGCCACCACAGTTGGTAATAATTTCACTTTCAGCCATGTTTGTTTGTATGTAGTGGAGTAAAAAGTACAATATTTCCCTCTGAGATGTAGTCTTTTAGAAGAATTAAGTAGCATCAAATGGAAATACTCAAGTACATGAAAACTGTAATTGAGTACAGTACTTAATTACTTTTCACCACTGATTGTGTCATCCTTGTACACACGTATCTTAGTTGGATTTCTTTCATGAGCTAAGTCCTTTATAAAACAGAAAATAAGAGAGGAGCTAAAATAGATCCCTGTGGGACACCTTTGTTTACTGTAAGTGAAGCTAAGATATAGCAGTAATGAATTCACTGATGACGCAAAGACAGCAGAAGGTCTTTGGTGAATTAAACGCACTGCTGGGTAGCTTGTGAAGTCACACACACCTTGCTGTGTGTGTTTGTGTTCTTAAAAGCTAAGATTAGATATTAATTTTCTGGATGCTCTGAATTGTCTGAAGGATTTTATCTTTAAGGGTTTTGTTTTTATTAGAAAAGAGGGTGTGAGTTAAATCACAAATGTGTCATGTAGCCCAGGTAGATGGTTTGGAGAGGCTTGTCCAACCTTTTGGGGTTTTCTTTGAGGATAACCTCGTGTGCATGTATTAATTCCTTACCGACTGCTCTCTCAGCTTGTCATACAGGTATCCCAAACGTTTGGCTGCGTCATCAAGTTTCCTTTTTGTTTGCTGAAAAGTAAATATTTGTGGTCATTTTATAAACAATAAAACCCAAACTTTTTTCCTTAAATCAATACAAGCTTTATCACAAACACAAAAAAAAACACACACACACACACTGTGAGACTTACTGGGTCTCCCGCTGCGAGCTGGCAGCGCTGCACCAGGCTGTCAAAGGTGGATTTGAGGACCATGTGTTCAGCGGGGATTTCTTTCTGCTCCACCCTCTCTGCTGGCAGCTGCTGAAGAAGCTGAGGAAAACAAGGACACAAACGCAAGGTGTTGGCGTGTTTGCCATGTGAGAGTTCAGATAACAGCCCCTTGTCACACACACCAACCTGCACGCTGGGCTCCTGGGGGGCTCCAGGAGGAACTTGGGCGTGGTCGTGGGGCTGAGGGGCCTCCACAGGGAATCCCATCACAGGGGCGGTGATGGGGGCGGGTGGAGTGTAGTTGTCAGGGACCTGAGAACACACGGTAAGAGACAACCAGTAAGTGAGAGGAAGGAAACTGAGCTACATTTTTTTTTTGGCCACTTTAAGGCAGAGGAACTCCATGACAACCAGACTGGATGTTCTAATTTCAAAGTTTGTTTATCTGCTTCTTGGGGTTAAACAGGTGGCAGGTTTATCAGCGCGTGTTTACTGAAAACACCCGTCCTCTGCTACTGGAAATTAGGTTAATGAGCGCTGAGTGGTAACTCTCTGAGGGTTTGTCACTCTGGACGACCCCTTTCAAATTACATCTAGTCATTTAACTCATTGTTATGAATCAAATATTCATCAGTGCAGCTTTAAGAATGAACAATACATTAATAAATTATTGAACTGAGCCCTTGATGGGTTGAATTATTTACTTTGCCCAGTACTACTACACAGCACTCTACTATGCATGCCACACATCTTAGAGCATGGATTCCCAAACAGTGTGCCTGTACCCCAAGGGGTATTTCGACTTAAAACAAGTTCATTTGCCCCCTAAGTGCGGTTCGTTTGGGCAGGGGTGAACACAGCAATCACACTCAGGTGGCCGAGACCTTCTTAAAGGGGTGGTCTCGGTCTGGTTACAAACGAACTCTGGTGCGGTTCGTTTGTGGTGAGAACGTGTTCCGACCTGGATCCGAACCAACTGCAGTCACATGACACATTGTTTGTGTTAAACATGAGCATGTTACAGTCCTGGAGGATTATTAATGTGCACCTCCTCCTGTACTGCCATCAAAACATTGTTTTCTAGTTGGAGCCGCGCCTCGTTTTCAAACTGTATGGTTTGACTAAAATGAACAATGACAGCAATATAGTCCACGATGAGCAGCGCTAAAATCAACCTGCGTAGTTGTCCCTCCATTGTGACATTAGAAAGTGTCACATTTATCTTGCAAGTGTACTCTTCTTCAATGTTTGGGTTACTTCCTGGATTTTTCCCGCATGGAAATTCTGACCAATCAAGAGCAGCTTTCTCGCACAAGGCATTTGTTCTGGTCCGCTTGTAAATGCTGCCGTGAGAACACGAACCAACTCTAGGCATTTATGCAACTTTGTGACAAAATTAGTCCCTGATTCGGACCAAAGCAAGACAACTCTAGGTCTGTGTCTAGGTTTTACATATCTTATATTGTATTCTTTATTTTGACTTGAACCATTTTCAGTTTAGACTCTCATTTTGTTTTTACTTGCTTGTTCATCTTTTTCTTTTTAATACATATTTAATAAGCATTGTTGGAGGGAGCCTGAGACTTTTGATTTCCGTTGCCAACAACTGTTTCTCTGTTACTGTTGTGCAGATAACAAATAAAGAACTCCATTTGTGCTAAAAGCATTAGTTGTAGACTGGAAAAACTACATGAAAGAACATTATTCTAAATTATGATATTTTTAAGGAAATATTGCCCAGACTGAACAAAATTGACCTAAAAGACAAGTGACAGTGATAAATACAAGTACCTTCTTCTTCCTGGGTCCACCTCGTACAGCTGGTGGGTCATTCCAGCCTTCTTGGGGTCCTAAATCAGAAGACAAGTGAGAATGTGAATGAAATAGTTGCATTTTTTCCACAGGTCACACTCAAGCAGTCAAAGATCATCTACACAGGACAATCAATTTGAGCCAAGGGTTAGTCTGAATGGCCAAAAACACGTCATTAAGCCAAAGATTTCAGCAGTTTATGCAGAAACAAAACTGCAGATATGGGCACATGTTCCAGCATCATCCACAAAATCACTCAGTAGCAGCAATATCCCTACGCTGAATAATCAAAAGCATCTTATATAAGTTTATCTTTTTGAGCTCATGTGTATAAACTGAAAATGTTGTAAAATGTATATATTTTACTTCAATATTAATATATGACTGAGGATGTTATTACTAAAAGAGCTCACACTATATGACCGAAAATTAAACCTACAGTATCTTGATTTTAGCCTGGAAACTGTGTTGTTTTTTTTTAATTATATTTGAAGCTGACACCCAAACAAATAAATTAGGTCATCACATTTCCCTCAACCATACAGCAGCACACGCAAAGACCACCCAAACTACACTGAGTGACCAGAAATACAAAGGACACCTTGAACAACTGAGTGCAGTCTGATACAAAAGTAATGCAGGGATGTATTTTTGGTGTTTTTCTGGTCACTCTTGTGTATTTGTTGATACACTCTTATTCCATATCCAACCCCAACTGTCACCTTGATGATCAGACTGGTGATACAGCCAGGGAAAGAATCCTGCAAGTCAAACGAGGGTGGACAGCTGAATAGGATTCAGTAACCATCAGCAACAGATTGCTGTCAACATCTGATCTGTCTCAAAGTGACCAACATGACATGTACCTGCAGGAGGAGGAGCAACAGCAGGGCCCGCGTAGGGCTTTACAGCAGGAGCTCCGGGGCCTCCCTGTGGGTACCCTGATCCAAGAGGGGCAAAGGGACCAGATGCCATAGGGGGTGCGGGCCCCTGGTTGTGGAGCCCCCCTGGGTACATGGGAACAGGAGCTCCAGGTTGGGAGCTGGGCGCCATGGGGCCTGAGGGTAAAGAGGTAGACGGCATGAAGCTTGTTGGTGGCACCCCGGGGCTGGGCATGGGGGGCAGGCCTCCGGGGTTGGACGACGGAGGCGGTAGTGACGGCCCTGATAAGTTAGCAGCTGGCATAGAAGGACCTGGAGGAGGGAAGCCTGAGGGTCCGCCGATGGGCATGGGCTGAGGCTGGAATGGCTGATGAGGAAGAAAACCTGGGGAAGGACACGTTCAATTAGGCTACATCAAATTAAATCATATCTGAAAGTAGAAGACAAACAGTCAGCGTCAAACCTGGAGCCGGAGCAGGGTGTTGGGGGTAGGAAGGCCTCAAGGTAGGGCGGGTCGTACTGGGCGGCAGTACGTGAGAGGAAGGTGGCAGACCAGGCCCAGTGTTGGTTGGAGCTTGTGGGTTGAAAAAAGACGGCACAGGAGGCTGCTGTTGGGCAGCCTGCGGAGGAGCAGAGGGCTGGTACTGACTCTGAAGTTGGGGGAAAATAACACTGTAAATTAGAGAAAGCATCCACAATAACATGGGAAAGGTAACCTCGCAAAATACAGGAATGATTTAAAGTGAAAATAGATGGCTGTTAGATTGGTTTCCTGTAGGCCCCGCTTGCACTGTGCAATTCTGTCTGCCTCTGGGTACGATCTCCTGGGATTATGAAGGCTCATAAGCACTAAGGAAGTGAGTCACCCCTTGCATTACAAACAGGAAGAGGATAGCCCTTTTGGTATAGCAACTGGGGAAAGCTATTCCCAGTTACCAAAGAGTATCAGTGTAAAGTGTTTGCAGTTCCTATCCCCAGTAGTGGAAATGGCATGACGATGACGATGGAGCAATCAAAGTGTCTGTTGACAACAAAAGGCAGTGTGTCCTGTGTTGTTTGTAGTTTCTAGTCTCTGGGGAAAGCATCCATACCATAATTTGTGCTTTTGGTGCAGCAGCCTGAGCAGCAGGAGTGGGTTTGGCTGTGGACACACTGACTCTGTTGAAGGAGTTCTGAGGCTGCTGTGCGACCGCAGCCTCTTCCTGAGCGTGGAACAGCCTGTCTCTCAGCATCTTGATCCCAGGCTGAAGAGGCAACATTGTGCAAATACAGACAAAGGTATTTATCAGGAAATCATCAGTGTTTGATTCTGAAATCAGGTTACCGTTGTGCCTCTTACTTGGTCTGTGTTCTCAGGCAGGTAGGTCATGGCAGTGGCCAGACTGCCCTCTGCAGCCAGTATCCCCGCATAGCAGGTTAGCTTCTCGGCCAGGATGGGGCTCTGGACCGCCACCTCGCTGTTGCGGAGGCGTTCGATTGACTTGCGCAGCATCATGACTTTTTCAACCAGATCCTGGAAAATACACAGACACACAACACTGCAGCTGCTGTGTTCTTCACTGCTCTTACCTTTAGGCTACGATGGCACGTTGCACAGTGTGTGCAGCACATGAAAAAATGCTCAAACTGCTACAACAATTATGCGTGTCAGTACTTGCAGCCATATCGAATTCATCATATATCAGTGGGAACCTTCTGGTACACGTGAGATGTCTTGGCAAAGCACAAATCCATAATTACCACAACGTGTCACCTTAGTTACTGTTCTACTCTACTTGTTGATCATTTTCAGATGTTGTAGCACATAAAAATAAGACTACACATATTTAACATTTGCTTTTGTGCATGGTGCAGCAGTGTAGTATTGAGTTCATGCAAAGAGAAAACCCCTTTACAAAGAGGATACCTCTAGACCAAGAGGGGAGGAGCAGTCTCTATGCAGGGCCCAGCACTCCACCAGCTTCTCAATGTTCCCAGAGCAGATGTAACACAGACAGGCCTGCAGGCAGCGCTTCTCTGTCTTCTCCTGCTCCAACCGACCTCCAAGGGTATCTACAGAGAAGAGTTACACAATTAAAAAATGTTTAAGTGGCATTCTTGAAGACTTCACTTCATCTAAGGCTGGAGATAAACTTGCTTTTCAACCACGTGTTCACACAGACGCAGTGAACACAATTGTTCACATACTAGCCTATGTACTATGCGTGTTGCTGGAAGATACTGTTGAAGAACTTGTCCAGTTCTTGCATTTACGCAAACAGTATTTCCTTGCGAGTTACTCTGTGGCTTTGTGAAGTTTCTGTTGGTTATTGACTTTAAACAGCAAGCATGTCACCTGGCTCGCTCTCAATCACCTCAACCGTCTCTTACAAAATGCACACACCTAAAAAGAGACTCTTGTTTGATGAGCCTGGGGCATAGGGTGATCTCCCCTGGCAACAGAGCCAGCTAGGCACCCTTATCTGGGCAGCTGTACTCCCTCCGCCACAACTGGGAGACGATAGATGGAGTGTGTTCATAACAAAGGTCAAGTAGCCTGACCTCGAGGCCTCTTTTGGGTCTTCTGCTGACCTGACTGTTACCTTTGCATAACTAATTTTCTTTACTGACCAAAGCTAAAGGCTGTAACACAACACAAGTCCTTCACAGGTACACCAGAGAAATTAGACCGTACAGAACTTCCAGATTCACATGATATAAACAATAAACATGGCGACACTTGAGGAGGTTAATATATTGTTAATTCTGTGATTATCGCAGCAGAGAAAGTGACAGCAGCTGCAGTATAAATGCCATGTGAGGCCTCTAAAACAGGGACTATGTTTCTCTTGTTCTTCCAACACCGTAACTACCTATAAATACTACATCTTGCGGTCTCGTTAATCTTTTAGGATGCGCGCAACCAATGCTCCAAACGTACACAGGATATACGCAGCAGCCATCATGTGTATGCACATGCTCTGTTAAAAGCAAGTATATCTCCAGCTTGAGCCAGCTCTCTTGTCGCAATATTTCAAATTGATCAGCTGTCAAAAACAGCCAAGAATGGCCGATGTCTTTTGTAGATGCATTTTTGATAAACAATAGCAGTAAGTGCTAAAGTAAAAGAAGAACACACTGCTTTCCCTGTTACTACTAGATAATAAAAGTCAGCTTGTGTTTTGCCAGTTAAATGCTTTTAATGTGAAGCTACAGCAGTAGGAAATGTGTTTGCTTTAGCTGTAACTTAACACAGCATTTTTCCCCACGAAAATATACAAATAATGCACTAATTTCACCATTAGCTCATAGGCTCAATCCCCATTGTGTCACTGCATTCATCGATAGACAGTGACTTAACAGACATTTATTTAAAGGTGCTGTATGTAAGTCTGGAGAAAGACGGTTGGTTGTTGAGTCTAATTCCCAGGTTGTCAAATACCAGTGCTTTGGGTTGGTGGCTCGGTCTGACTACCACCCCAAAGTGTCGGTAATTGGGAACAAGACTAAAAAAGTCAACTATCTTTCTCTTACTTCAAAGACAGAGTGAAGGCTGAACGAGAGCAGGGAGGATAAGTACATATAAAAAATGTTATTCAGCAAGTAGAACAAGTACTCTATACTAAAGTTATACAAACTGCCTGAAGTGAGACAAGTCGCAGCACGATCGATGTGCTCCTCTGCTTGTGAGCAGCTTACCGCACAGACGGGCAAAATCCTCAGGGTGAGCGTAGGTCAGCAGAGCGGCGAGAGCCTCCTTCCAGTTGTCCAGCTCGCAGCTTTGCACGATGTCCCTCCAGTTCTGCGTCACCACTGACGATATGAGCTGCGGGTGAGGACAAATTAAATTAAAATTCTTCCCTGTGATCGCACTGACTGAACGACAGTGAATCAAATGTCGTCCTACCATTGAAATGCTGTTCTTTTGATTGCTTAAGTATTTCTGCTGAGTTTTCTTGAGCAGCTCCTCTCCTCCGCTGATGGACAGCAGGATGGCTTCAGCGTAGCGACCGTCGTTCAGACACAGATCCACGGCTCCCTCGAAGTTACCGACCAGCAGCGCCTGGCTTATTAAACCATCGGTATCTGAAGCAGAAGACAAGGCCGTTACACATCAACCCAAACTGCAGTTACACTTAAAGTCATGACAAATGAATTACTGTGTTTGCAGATGAGGGATTTTACCACATGATACGGGGATCTGGAAGTTGGAGTTTTCCTTTGGGGTCTGACTAAAGAAGTCTGCCGGTGAGACTGAACCAGAGGTCCTTGCATCACCTACTGCAGTTGCTACATCAGATCTCTGGAAATACAGAAAATATTTACAGTAAACAAGAGCTGCAGGACTTGGTATGAAAAAAGAAGAAGACAAACATTATACGTGCAGACTTGCTGACCTCGGTGGAGAGCCGCTGCATCTTTTCTGCCAGATCTTTGGCATCGACTCCGTGTCCGTTGGGCTGGAAACTCTTCCCCAGGCATTTTGAAATCTGAATAAACACAACATTTTTACAGCTAAGATATAAAATATGAGTCACACAAGTAGATTCATATCTGATATCTATATCAGCTAACAGCTACGTTCATAAATCAGAGGCAGAATACCTTTTTTTCTAATTCATCTTTGCTGAAACCCAAAAGTCTGAGGAACTTAACGCGGGCTTCATCCTCAAAGTTTACCTGTAAACAGAGGATTAAATTGACATAAAATAAAATAACACCACACCAACTGACAGACTACACATCATGTCACAATATCAAGAGGACATGACGGCCCCACCAGAAGGAACTTCCATATGTCCTGCTCAGCGTCCGACTTGGCGCCCTGAATCTTGGCCTGGCAGTAGTTGTTGAAGGAGCCCGACTGCAGCGCCGCCTGCAGCTCCCTGGAGCGCTGGAGGAACTCTGTCTCCGTGGAAACCTGGCTCACAAACACTTGTCTGGGGACAGGCTGGGGGCTCTGCACTGGGGGCAGCTTGGGATTCTCAAAGGTTATCAGCTTCCCACCAAACTGAGGACAATAACACACAACAACAAAGGGGCATGACAACTGCCATCTACTGTATGTCATACACTGACTATGAATGAGTAAAACCTCATAAAACTCCACTTCAAAAGATCTGAACTATCCCTTTAATATGCTGATGAAATATTTTAATATTGCACTCACAGCAAAGGAAGCCCCCACTGGCCTGCGCACCCACTTAGGTGGCTTCTTCAGAGGGGGAACTATGGTGTCCTGTGATGTAGGCTGGGGGACCTGCAGGGGAGGCAGCACCTGCCCTGTACCAAAGGGATCCATCGAATCAAACGAGGAGGATATCTGTTGAATAAAATGTTAAATGTTAATAACAAGCACAACTCTTGAGAAGATTTTCACTGGTTCTAGCTTCTTAAATGGAAACATCTGCTGTGTTTTTAGTCTTCTATGACAGCAAACTGAGTGTCTTTTGGTTTTGGAAAGTTGGTGAGACAAAAATATACACTTAAATATGTGAATTTGTGCTTTGTGAAACTGTGATGGACACTTCTAACTATTCTTCTGGCATTTCATAACCCAAAACTCCACGTAGTTACCTCTATAATCTGAAGCAATCATTGTACTATCTTTCAAATTCAACGTTACATTGAGTTGATCGTCAATCCCTTCACTCCAGCACCATCTTGTGGACAAACAAAGCATCTCAGGACATTAAGAACAGCCATTACCTTATCAGCTGTGCTTTGCTGCTGAGACTTTAAACTCCCTCCCATCACAGAGTACACTGTGATTCTCCCGTCAAATGAGGCGGTTGAAAGCAGGGCTGGATTCCTGGGGCACCACTGGACGTCAAAGCACCACTGGTTTGTTGTTGGAAGCTCGTAAATCACCTAAAATGAAGGGAATGACACATGAGAACCCGTGGCATCATCATCGAGTAATAGAGAAGCACAGCTGATGTCATGTACCTCTCCAGTGTTTGGATTCCAGCAGAGGATCCTGTTGTCTTTAGCACTACTCAGGAGGAGCTCAGAGTCAGCCTGGCTCCAGGATATGGACAGAATTCCCCTGGAAGAAAACAACAGAAGCTACATACAGTGTATTCTGTAGCATGACTAAAATTAAATGAGCACAGACTGTTAAAGCCTCACCTTGTGTGGTTCTCAAGGACCTTAAGGGGCGATGTGGCAAATCGAAGGTCCCACATCTGGATGACTGGCAGTCGGTCATCTTCAGAGGCTAACACCAGCTGAGTGGCCACATCAGGGTGCCAGAGCATTCCCGAACAGTGCATCTGAAATCACATAACAGATGAGATTTGGGATGATAAAAGGGGTTTCTACACAGCGCAACATTATCATTTTAACCGAGTTTAATCTGAGACTTGATATCAAGCTGGTGTTTTCACTGCATCAGTGTGGGGCTCTGTAGTGTAGATATGCTGGACTGTCCTGTACAGCAGGCATGAATAACATCTTTCTCATTATCACAGGTAAAGGTAAATTGAAGAAACATTATCTCAGTAATAATTAGGGGCATCATAAAAACAAATAAAAAATAAATCCAATTTTATATAAAAAACGCATTGAAATGGGCTTTTAATTTTCATCATCTGTCAGTTATGCAACAACGAATGCGACAGAAAAACTAAAGGTTGTCGTGTTAAAGTGCTGTGCTGCATATGAAAACCATTCGCCACCTCAGGCTACATGACTAATGCAGCAGGACAAATTTGCAGGCATCATAAACAAATAGATTTGACTGGGAAAAGCACCAGGATCTGCTGGCTTTTTGCAAATAAGGAAACTCAAGCTGCTGTTATAAAGTTTCCTTCTGCTGTCTTGGAGCTCTTTTTTTGTTTTTGTGTTTAACAGTTTGTTCAATTGACTGGTCAAATAAGTTTTTGTTATTTATATATTTTAAACAAATTATTTAAATTTGACCATGTGGCTTTAATGTGGTAGGATACATTCCCCAAAAAATATAGCGTTTATATCACAATGAATACCATGTAGCCTGTATTCTAAAAGAAGAATTTGAAAATGTAAATGTCAGTTGTCAAGACATAAAACCAATAATCTCTTGATCTTTATAAATCAGGACTCCATAGTCTAGTCAAGGTATAGCCTTGAGTGCTAGAATGTTTTTAAAAATCGAAAATTGAATCGAATCATGATCTTAAAATCAAAAGTCAAATCCAATCATGGATTTGGAGAATCATGAATCCCCCAGTAGTAATGTTGCGCATCTTTCAAAACATATATAAAGTATAAATAAGAGAAGCCGAGTCAGCTCTTGGAAAACATTTTGGTGCAGCCCTACTCCAAAAATATTTTCCAAGATTAACAATTATTGGGAATCTTTTGATAGAAAACTCCTACAGACAATTAATGGTGGACGATAAAACGATAACATATCGTCTCGCGATAAACACGTATGCGCCGTCGATTGACGTTCGATAATGTTACTGTATTCTGTCGGGAAAAAGCACGAGGAAAGCCGCGCAAGTTACCCACGGCGTCGGGCTGTGCAAGGTTGGTTGCATGAACACACTCACTTGCTACCTGGTAACCTAGCAACGGTGTCACGCAAACAGTCAGGTTTGGTTGCACCATCACGGTTGCCAGGTCTGCTTATTAGCCGCCACTTTGGGCTTGTTTTTTTGTAAAGTCACTTACAAATATTGGTAGTCGCGGGTTGCGGTTTTTTGGGCTTGTTTCTAAAGTGGAGTTGCTTATTTGGGCTTGCTCTCTAAACGTCGCCTTTCTCTATATATATCCGTCTAATAAGTTATTTAAACGCATGATAGCATGCCGGACTGCAGGATGTTTCCACAGCTCCGCTCCCTCCGCCCCTCTCCTTCTCAGTCAATGAGACTTTTTACATTTAAATTGCGCAATTAATGGAGGTTCTTTAACTATTTCACTAACAAGTGGGCGAAATATGGAAAGAATACAAGAAAGATTTGTAAAAAGAGAGAGGATTAAAAGATTCGACTTCAAGAGGGGGACGATTCAAAGGCAGTGTGCAGAGCGGTTACATGTCATTACAAGTCTACCTCAGGTTTGCACTAATTTATACATAGCACTTTCCTCACTATGTGAATCACTTATTCATCTGTACATAGTCTTCTGTTCAGCTGCACATCTTTACAGATATGTTTGCCTGAAAGCATTTACTAGCTTTACTTGATGTTAAGAGACAACTGTTAATTTTTTATTTTAGTTTTTATACCATGCCTTGACTGATGGCTGTGATTGAAATCAGAAGAAAGCTATTGAGTTTAAAATAAATGTGTTAAAATTTATTTATTTTCTCCTGGTCCTTATTTTAAAGGACCAGGAGAGTGATAAAAACTATAAAAAGCAAATCAGAGAGTTTAATACAGAGCCATTGTTTTGCTGCGATTTGACAAATCAGACTCTGCCTCGATCGCGGTACAGTGGCCGACACGTACGAACACACAAAGCCTGTGAGTAACTTTATACAAATATTAAATCATCTGAAAATGTCGCTGAAGTGTGGCAGATGAGCCAAATAACGTTCAGTGATTTATCAGGCAGTAACGCTGGATTCTGCTGTGTACTGTATTGAAGCCACTGACCCTGTTGCTGTGGTCACTGATCTTGATGATGGGCTCGTTCTTTCTCAGGTCCCACACGACTGCTTTCCCACTGGGGTTGGCAGAGGCCAGGATGTGCTGGACCTGCCTGTTCCAGGACACGACGCTGATGTCTTCAGCAGGCTGGAACAAGAGACAAAGGCTGTTACTGTCAAAACAAACCTGACCGAGAGCCTGGGACAAACAGATATTCAAATGATGATACTACATAGTTTGAGCCATGCAAACACTGTAGCTATTTAAATAAGCCTTTAGAGGAAGCTGCTGGTTGTGATGTAGGATCGAGATATTCAGTAAAAATCAAACTTTGAATGAATGGCTTGTTTGGTCAAGTCAATGTGACAAGGCATCCTTACCCCCATTATCTAAGGGGATTTACAAAATACATAAAAGGGAAATCCTATACAAAACTTTTTTGTGGCTTTCAGTCTTAACTCACAGACATGAAACTACACAGGCAAAAAAACAAGAAGCTGCCAGTTGTGGTTTCAAGTTTGTGCTTTCACACAGACACTATCAAAACAAGAGGTCAACTCATCTCTCAGGAGAGACGTGTGAACTTTATTAAACCTGTGAGTTCTCAATCACACACCCACCTGTGTCTTTGCTCCTGGTGTCATTGGACTGCTGAAGTTGTTCAGATCCCAGATATATATCTCTGAGTCATTTGCTCCTGATGCGAGGAGATTACTCTGGGAGAGGAAACATTGAGAAGGATTAATAATGCGTACTAACAGGCAAGAGAAGTCCTTCTGTATGAATCCTCGCTTATGACACAGCATCGCATTTACCTGAAAAGGGTTGAAATCAAGTGCTCGGACCGGTCCTGTGTGTTTGTCAGACTGTCCCACAACTGCGTCTGCTCCGGAGTTCATTATGACCTCGGGGTTATATACAGTTAATGTGCCATTTTCACTGCCACCGACCAGTCTCCCTCCAGTGCCATCTGCTCCCATTCCAAAATTCACCCATACGATGCTGTGCAACCTGTAAAAGACGAAAAGTATGGTGAGTTATTCACTACAAATGGCATGGTTCAAGAGAAAGTGCGCCAGATAAGCTGTCCTCTGTATACTGCTACAAAACGATCATACACTTTGACTTCTGGGTCAAAATTAAACATAATTTATAAAACAAAAAGGTATAAATGAGATGGGTGAGTCAAGTGCGGCAAGTTTTGTGTTTTCATTTAGAATCAGCCGTGATTTATTTCACATTCTGCCCAAAGTATTTCAAGTAAACACTAAATATGCTTTCCAAAACTACACAAGGCTGACAGCTATTCCCAACTGGGTTCTATGCCAATGAGCAAACATCAGATTGTTTCAGTTTTGCCCAGTAAAAATGTCCTAACCTTCTCTGTGTGTCAGCGAACAAGCTAAGTGATGTGTCGCTTGTTGGAAAAACCGCCTGCGAAGTTTCAACATGCTCCCCCTCCAAACTACGTTCAGAGCAACAGCAAGCCATCGCCTAGGCTCAATGGGCCCCCTCTGAATGTTGCTGTCGCTTGCATCATATCTGTTTATCTATTTTTTCTTCCTCCACCCACCAGAGTTCGCTTTGTTGCTGTATGTTAGGGAGAGGTGTCAGAGTAAGGATGAAGTTTTGAGGCTCTTTTCGTTTTCATTATTCAGACATTTGTTTTCTTGCACTAAAGCATTTTCTCCATTACAAACTTTAACCAAATTTTGCCAACAGGCAGAACTGAAAGGGTGAAGTGTCTGTTGAATTTGCTTGTTGACAGCTGACATCCTTTAAAAATATTCCGCTTTAAGATCTGACTAAGATCTGACTACCAGCCACAGAATATACACAGGAACTTCTTCTGTGACAGTTGACAGTGACTTCTGTGGATTGTGGTTAACCTGAGATAGCTGCTGTACCAAAATAAAGCAGTAAGCAAAAAGGAACACACAAAAGCCCCGTCTTTTCTTCTCAGTGGCTGACATGGACAGTGGCGGTATCTTGTGTCTTATTCGTGCATCACCTCTTTAAATTACCTGTTCGTGGTGGGTAATGACCCTTTGAGCTGCATGTCCAGAGTTGGGTCAGAGAAATCCACCTCAAATATCTCCAGGGCAGCTGTGGTGTTGAAAGAGGCATCGAGCTGTTGCGCTGATGTCCCTAAGGCCAGGTGGATGGGATGGTGCTGGGCTGGACTCCACGCCTGGTGGGCAGTCCTCTGGATCTCCTTCAGCCTCATAGTCCTCTACAAGTTTCAAGTCCTGGACAGACGAACGGACTCCACTACAGTAAAGATAATACATGTGTTTACTCAACAGTTAAGATGTCGTTAAATACCGCACACAAATGAAATCACAACTCAAATACTCATACTTTCCAATTAAGCATCTGGCAGGGTGCCACCCCTACTGACACACAGCCTCCAACTATTTCCTGAAGCTACAAGCTAACGTTATCTTACGTTTGCCAATATAGCTAGCTAGCACCCCTGTTACAAATGTTAATTAAACGTACATTATAAGCCAACTACATGATAGTTAATTTAAAGTGGCTGCCAGTCATGTTATCTATTAAAAAATGTCGCTTAGCTACACAGAAACCCATTTACCGTAAGCTAACCTACTATGAAACGTCAGCTAGCTAACGTTAGCATTTCGCAATTGCGGCTCCTAACACATTTTACACTTCATGTTAGCTTTCGTTAGCTAGCTAATAACATAGAACACGGAATATCTGCAGCCGTTAGCTAACCATCACTCCAAGTAGTTTAAAGGCGTTAGTTAATTTCTTATGCATACCACTACATGGGTAAGAAGTCATTTGAGGTAACTGCTTAGCACTGCCTGTCTATTCCAGCGAATAACCGCAGCCCAGATTGCTGCTAGCTAACGTTAGTTATCAATCCAACAGCCACCACCCTTGTTGCCATATGTCAACAGAAACGCTGTGTCACACACGTTTGGGCCCAGAAAAAAAATAATATAGTTTTGAGAGTAACTCACGTCAACTGTCTCTGTCACAGCCTGACTGTCCGCACCCACAACAAACCGGAGAGCTAGCTTCTGATGAGCCAAGCTAGCAGCTTAGCCGCAGGGAGCCTCTGATCAAAGTACTTTGCTGTGTTGTCACTGAGCTACGGTAGCCGACGCGGACACTTTTCATTTGGCAGTGGCCTAAGGTAACCTCACTCATACCGCTGACCCACAAATGTGTTTCATATATAGCTTTCATTCACAAAAAGGAATACAAGAAAATGTTTTTTGTAACTTATGAGTTTAAATTAGTTGTTTTATATGTGAAAAATACATTTATGTATTTGTCAGTTTCTGTACACAAAACAACAGCAACACAGTGAGGAATGTAACTTCACATAAGTCTTTATTCTTGACAGAAATATATGTACACAAGTAGAATCAGATCTGAGTCATTAGATTTCAAAATTTTTGACTTCCTCTGGTTGTTTTTCTGGATCTCCTCCTCTCTCCAAGTACAGGTTGTTATAGGGGTACTGTTTCGGTGCCTGGAAGAGAGACAAATGCTTTATTGAAAATGTGCATTTTTATTAACCTTCTGAAAACTAAAGCTGCATCAGTTTTCTTGTGCTGCTTTCAGATGCCTTTCACAAGTATTTAAACCTTTGAATTTTCTTCCAAAACATGGGGAAAAAAGGCATTGAGCAACTTGGTAAGAAATGTCCCACAAATTGGAAAAAAATAAAAAATAATTTGGAAAATTATTTAAAAAAAAAAAGAAATAGGGGAAAAAAGTTAAGGAAAACTATATTTATAATAATTATTATTATTATTATCATTGCATTTTAAAATGTTATTTTTAAGCACATTTTACAGGTTATTCCCTTGTTTATTTGTTTTTAACTTTCTTTCTTTTTTTAATACTTATTTTCTTGTTTTTAATTTCCTCTTTTTACTAATTTGTTTTTGCTAATTTTTTGGGCCAATTCTTCTGTCGTTTATTTAAAGGTTTCAAACCTTTAAATAAAGCACATAGATAAAAGCATCTCATCTAAAGAAACAACATTTAAATACTTGAAAACTACTAAACATATACTGTAACATCTGTCATAACTTTTTTATATAAAACAGTATTCATGATTAAAATGTAGTAAATGCAAAACTGAGGATGGAGGCAACCAGAAAAAAGTAAAAACAATAAGCAGGGTCCTTTATTTTAGTTTATATAACGAAGTCAGAGTTACTAGTTGGACATAATCATACTGTACATCGTGTCTACTAGACTGTTTTTATGGGATTTAATAATTGTACTTAATAGCAATTTAAGTGCAATAAACACTAGATTAAATGATAACCAGTTTACTGATAAATAGTTAATAGACAATTTGTTATGTAGATATCGTTGACACTTGACCTATGTGTGTCTCAAAGTAAGCTGGCAAGTTTATCTGACTACATCTATACACAGCTTAAAAGTGTTACATGGAAATATGTTCTATAATGATATTTATTATATTAGAATTATTTTTGTATTCAGACTGCTTTACATACTCAAATAAGTATCCAAAACATAAGGTGATTTTCAAACATGCCTTGCCAACTTTATAATAATTATGTCCAATCTGCTGGATAGATGGCCACGTTTTCTTTCACTGTCATTTTGGATAATTGGTCCAGCAGTCAGCCTATGACTATGAAACTATGGATTGGTCATTTCGCCTTCTCCTTTAAACAATGATTAAAAAAAAATATCTAGTCCTGGGATTGCTCTGTACTTACAACAGGTTGGTAGGCCCGAAATTTCTCCCCAAGGTAGAACATAAACAGCATGAACCCGATGAAACCAAACAGCTGTTTGCACATTGTGGACCAGGACACAGGGGAGGGAGATGTATCCACACGGTTCCTGATGAACATGTCAAAATCCCAATGCATCTAAAGATGGACAGAGAACAATCACTAATTATTGGACAATCTCATGCTTTAATAACTTTTTATACTCATCTAAGTGAACAGGTGATTGTACAGAGGCACAGTCTTATAAAAACAAGGCAGTGCATCTGTACAATTAAGCTGATCTAAATACTGTCTGAATATCCAAACACAATGGTGTCTACACAGAGGAAATATATTGCAATTCATAAATATGTTTTTATGTTACTATCTAATGAAATGTCAAAATCTAAAGGTACAATGGTGCTTTAACACAGTCTAGACAAACTCATGCATACAATCCTCAGAGATTAATTAATATTATGTAAGTGTTGTGACTCTTTATAGCTGCAGCTTACTGTCAATACACGTAACATTCAGCATTATTGATAAGAATATCTTAAAATATCCTCCCTTTTTTATCTTTAAAATTCTTCTGAGTGGGAACATTGTTTCTTATTTACAGCAAACATACTGTATATTTGACATTTCTGGGGCCTGTCTCACAAAAGCAATTTTGAGGGCAAGAGCACCGATTACATGCAGATCACATAAGCCAGTTGCACCACATTCCACTAATGATTGACGCTCTGAAATTTAAAATTTATTGGAGAGTCTTACAGGGCTCCTGCATGCTTATGCAAAAGTAACATGTCAGACTGAGCGATAAAGAAATCATTTCATGTTGCATGCTGTAAATTTGGTAGAACCAGCCCCTGTACTGCAATTTTATTGGTACTTATAGCCTGCTGACACCAATACTGATATATCTGTGACAAGCTCTTATCTCTAACCAATACATGTGCTGCACATTATAGCTGCAACGATAAGTCAATTTATCAATTATTCGAGCAACAGAAAATCAATCAGCAACTACTCTGACAATCAATTAATTGTTCAGGTCATTTTTCAAGCAAAAAAGTGACATTTGCAGGCTCTCAAACGTGAGGATTTGCTCTTTGCCCTGTTCTTACATTGTAGTAAATTAAATATTCTGGGGGTTGGAAATGTTGGTTGGACAAAACAAGACATTGCGTGAAGTAGCTTTAGGCTCTAGAATATAGTAACAGGCGTTTCTCACTGTTATCTCATGTTTTGTAGACCAAATGATTAATCAATTCATCAAGACAACAATCTACAGATTAGGGCTGCAACTAACATTTATTTTCATTGCCGATTAATTTGTCAGTTATTTTCTCAATTGATCGATGAGTTGTTGCCGCAGATCCCAAAGATACTCAGTTTACTGTTGCAAATGCCGCAGATCCCAAAGATACTCAGTTTACTGTTGCAAAATAAACATTCACACTTAAGCAGCTTGAATTAGAGAATTGTGACTTATTTTTCGTCAAAAAAAAAATACTCAAAGTGATGAATCAATTCTAGAGTTAGTTGGTGCTTAATTTCAGAGCTGACAACTATGTGATTAGTCCACCTATCAGTGCAGGTCTTCTACAGATTTATCAGTAAGGTGTATCATCGGTAGCTGCAGCCCTACTGCACATGTGCACCTGATATCACAACAATAAATTATTCCACTTGCAGGAAATAAAAGTCAGCAGTATCTTACCGGCTCTCCCCAGTTCCTCCTCAGGTCAGGGTGGTCCCACTGATACCAGGGGTCTCTCTCATGCTGAGATCTATCTGGTAGCTTTGGATAATCACCATAGCTGCAAAAACACAACATAGCATTTGGTTATACGTCATGACGTTGTTATTGATGTACCACACCAATGGTGATGTATCTGATACACATAATGTATGAGCTTAATGTCTTTTCAAAAAAATCTGCCTCAACACTGCAGAAAAAACAGGAACAGCTTGCATTGATATGTATGGTATTCAAAATAAAGCTCACCCCTCGCCTTTGTCGGGAAATGGTTCATAGTCCTCAACCCTCATATTGTACTTCTTTGCAGCTGCCGCTTTCTCCTCGGGGGTCTGAGGGTATGGACCGGGCAGACTGTCCTTTGACACACCGGAGGCTAAAACACACAAAACATCACACGTGTAAATGAACGAAGTCGAAGTATCAAGCTCGCAAGCGGATTAAAATTAAGAAACAATGTTATTATGTTAGCGGTAGCCGCTCAGCTAGCTAGCCTAAGCTAACGTTAGCACGTCAAGGTTACGTCCATTCGAGGCTTTAAACTTTAATATCTGACACGTAACTACAGAGACATTTATCAGACCGTATGACCGAGAGATAAAACACTACTGACCCGCTCTACATCCCGACAAAAGGGCTGAAAAGCCAGGAGCTTTCCTTTGAGAGAGAGCCTGGGCCAACCGTCGGAAACCTACACCAGCCATGTTTACTGGCTGCTGCTCTCTGACAGTGTAAGAAGTGCGCATGCGCAAAGTTGGAAGTATGGGTCGGCATATGGACCAATTTTAATCTGTACCAAACATCTACTTACAAAGTATTAACAGTGTAAAGTGCAATTCAACCCATTAATACTATAGTAATACGAGTTAATACCATTTTTTAATATCAGTAACAATAAAAGCAACTACTAGAATATTTATTTGATAGTGTTTTATTTATTTTTGAGTTGCAGACACCATCACATGAGGGAGAAGCATGACAGTGACATGAAAGCTCCATCAGTGGCTGAAGGGAACTTGTCCTCAGAGTGAATGCACTGAAGCCCCGAGTCCTGTTCCTCTTCCCATCAGATCCAGCTCAGGTGCACGGTTGCATTTACTGGGGGATCGTCACTCTGCCACCGGTGACAAATCGAAGCGAATCCATCAGAGAAGCTCTGCTATGTCATTCTCCACGTTCTCGATGGGGCAATGAAGTTCATACCTGCAGTAAAGGGAAAACATTAGAGACACTATTATAGTAACCGATGTGTGATTTACTGAAGGGCTGATTAGGTTTTTAGCTGGCAGTCTATGGTCTGTAACCTCACCTTCTGAAGGGCATGCCATCTGCAGTGATTAGGAACTTCTCAAAATTCCACCGAATGTCATTGACGTTGATTGGGGACCAGTAGAATTTCTTTGTGTCTCCAATAATAGGGTTCACAAATGGCAAAGATTCCTGTGGCGAATGAGAAATAACAGTGTATCTGTCTTTTTTTATAGGGCAAAACAGCTGCAGCACTGGCAGCACAAATTTAATCTATTAATCGTATATATTCAGATCCTATGTAAAGCACACTACCTTTAGATAGGTGAAAAGAGGCTCCTCATTTAATCCATTCACCTCAACCTTTCCAAAGACAGGAAACTTTGGCACAAACCCCCCACCAGGTCTCACATACTTGAGGATATTGAGGGTTTCGTGGTTCACCTCTATAAATGAAAAGAAAGAGTCATTACTGGTGTGTTTTGCACATTTGCCTTGTGTGTTTATCATGACAAGTCTACCTTCAAATAACTTGCAATGTTTAGCAAAAGCATCTACATAAGACAAACAAATAGCATGTGTAGTAAAAGAAGAATTCAGAGCCTTTAATTAAGGTAAACGCACCGTAACATGAAGGTAAACATTCTCTATTACAAGTAAGTTATTCATTAAAATCCTACTTAAGAAAAAGTACAGAATTAATGTACTTGAAGCACCAAAAGTAAAAGTACTCATTCTGCAGAGTAATGCATTTCCCTGTTAGTGATTATATATCAGAGAGACATCAGGTAAAATGGAACAAATACGATTTTACACATTGGGCTCTTTAAATATTAGCAGCAAGTCATCAAACATATTTTTGCATTGTTACTACAAATGAAACAATCACTTGATTGGCCTGAGATGACCAGGACCAAAGATTAAAAACACTACTGGTCCCAGGTGTGCAAGAGAAGCTATGTGGCATGTTGATTTCCTCTTTTTGGTAATAAGAGAACTGCAGCTAAAACAATAAGAGTACAAGAACAAACAAGGTTGTAGGACGTTGCCCTTTAATAACGGTGTGACTTTTAAAAATACCAATACACTTTACTTTTAATTGAGAAGGGTTTTGAGTGAGTACTTGATGCATGCAGGTAAAATCAGGACAAAAAATTCAGCTAAGATGGGACATTTTTCTAAAGTGAAAGTCAGGTGCCATAAAATCATGACTTAAGCTTTAATGTGCCATTCTGTAAGATTACAGACATCTTTAGTACTTTTGTCACTTAAAAAATGTTAAAGATGATGCAATAGTCCAGAATAAGCCGTCACTGTTACACACACTCAAGCACATATGCATCTTCATTGTAGACAATATGGCACAAACAGAACAGGCAGCAAAAGAACAATGAAAGCTTTTAAAAAATGAACAATTAGGTTACAATAATGATTTAAGGAATTAATGACTGAGCTGATAAATAGATTCAACCATTTATAAGACAAACAAATATGACTGTCCCTTTTTACCTTACCAGCTGTCCCATGTTACCTGAACATGTCATCAGAGTGAGGTCAGGGGTTCTTGATGTGTTTAAAGGTCCAAAATTTCTAAAATATTTTACTTGCCAACATATTTTCTTTATAGAACTAGCAGACACACGTAACAAGATATAAAAGTAACACTTAAGGGAATCACCTGAACTTAAGGTGGTTTATCTACCAAAAAGTGTCACACATTACCTGACCTCACCTCACATTAATAGACTGGTGATGTATCAGTACATAATGAGCATTTTACCTATTAAGGTGGAGCTAGTTTTAGTCACTTATATACAGTTTGGTAGTTTGATTCACTGCTGTTTAACCCAGGTGTCAAAGGGTCACGCAATAAATCTCAGGGGGTCATTAGATGATTAACGGTGTAAGAGGAAATCACTCTTTGACGACTGAAATATGACAACGAGCTAACAATAAAATGGAAATCCTCACGTAACATACAGGTATCTCAAAACTTTTCTCAAGTTCAGTTACCATCTTGGCACAGTACACTACCAGGTTAATAATCAGTTACTTCTGACACATTGCCAAAGCCTCAGTGTACCCACCAGGTGACTGAAGACCGAACTGGTTGCAGGGGAATCCCAGGACAGTGAAGTTGAGGTCATCAAACATTTCCATCAGTGCATTCAGTCGGTGGTACTGCAGGAACAGGACAAAAAATCAAATGGCTTAAATAGAAAAATGACTGCACAGGTTATGAGATAATGTGATCTGACTGCAATCAATCAGTGCTCTCGCAGGATATTACCTCCTCTATTGTTGACCCTCAGAAGGTGGCAACGTTGATGATGAGAAGCACTTTACCCCTGTAGCTACCGAGCGGAACCACCTGTCCATCCAGGGTCTCGACAGAGAAATCATAGATTGATTTATTCGCCATGCTTGTACTTTAGCTTGTATATGGGATTGTAGTCAGTCAAGAGTGAGTGTTCACTGGGCTATCCTGTTGGCTCATCCCATTCACTGAAACATAACTCATGGGTCAGCAATTGTTCAGCATGACTGACTTCATTGTTCTCCTGGGCAGAGGTGAGCTGGCAGGGTGGTCATTTGTTCAGCACACGTGTTCGAGGGAAAAAGAGGCCGCTAATGTGGTGACAGCTAATTGGCTTTGGGGGATGTTGAATATTTAAAACAAATATGTGTCACACGGATTTTACCTGCATATTTGCCTCTTTAGAGCTCACAGTCACAGAAAGAAGTTGAATATTAAGAGTAAAATTAATGATTTTCTTAATGTTTTGTTTCTTTTGCTCAATAGTCTGAAATCCCAGCATGCACAGCATTTTATACAGACTTGTATCTACTTAAATAGACTATTTTTTCCCTGTTGAAAGATCTTTGTAGCCAGTTATTTTGATTTATACACTGCTTATATTGTTTTGTAAATAAATAAGTTGTAAAAATAATTATGAAACAATTTGACAATGCAGGAAAATGCATAATTTTATATATATTTGTACAGGAGGTATCAATAAAACACGTCAAACTGTTGTTTTATAGTCGTTATGGCAAATATGTAAATTGCTTTAACATGATCGTTGACGTAAACCCGGAAAATTACACCTGCTGCATTCAAGTATCCTCGTAAACGCGCGCGTTCATCATTATGTTACACCCAAATAACTGAAATATGACTGCTTTGACGTTTAATGTGGATATTTTTGATAAGGGACGAAGACAAATGTACTCCCTAAAGGTGTGCAGTATTTTTATTTAGTTTTTTCGTTTAATTTAAGGAGTTCAATAGCGCAGAATGGGCTACTTTGATTTTTACAGCCTTCAACATGGGAAATACATCCTCCAAGGCAGCTTTAAAAGTCTATATGTGTGTGTTTATTCCTTTCACCATCAATTCTTGGCTCTAACTTCCTTTAAATGCCACATTTTGTAGACTTTACAACGTTATTGTATAGTTTATGTGTCATTTCGGTATAAAGACATGTATTCCGCCGGTCCCTGAAGGCACCATTAGGTTTGGGTTACACCTTAAACGCTTGCAAGATGCTTAAGGAAAATACGTTATTTTGGCATTTATGTGAAGAACAACACGCCCGTGAAAACTCTGTATAACATATCTGACTCAGAATGGGTGAAGACGCTAAGATACGAACGTGAGTACCCTTTAAAAATGGAGTTAAATGTTTAAAAAGCAGCTGTATTGGTGGCCCCGGCAGGTTAGCTTCTCGGCTAACAGTGCTAGCAACAACAACCCAGCAGTCACTGAGAGACACAGCCGGGTTGCTGCTGCTCTCATTTATTTATGGCCGCAAACTTTAATTAGATATCACTGCCACAAGGCTGATATTACATATATTTTGTCGCCATGTGACTGTGTTGGTTTTAAGTGCTTTGGCTTTGCATGCAGTGTCAAAGTTCAGCTGTGAAACAAGGTCTGCATGTCGTCAGCAGATGTCATCTCTTGGACTTGCCCTGGGAGGATGTGCTTGTCCCACATATTCTGTGCTACTTGCCGCTGCAGCACGTTGTCAGCCTGCAGAGGGTGAGCAAGCAGTTTCACAGCCTCATCCAGGTGTATCTGGCCAACTGCAGGACGTTTGATCTGTCCTTGGTGAGTCCTGATGAGTGTTAATAGTCTGTGAATATATAAAGAGAGGTGTGGTTGTGAAAGTGTGCTGCTCTGTTGTGTATTTACAGATTGGACCATCCATTCCCAAGGAAGCGTTCTGCGCCTTGTTAAAGGACAACAAAGTCCTCCACAGCCTGTCTCTCCAGAACTGCTCAGACTGGGTGACGGACAAGGAGCTGCTGCCAGTTATCGGCCAGAACCAGCACCTGCAGAGAGTGGACATGAGCGGGTGTGTTTGGCTCACCCGCCACTCCCTGGTGGCTGTGTCCTTGAGCTGCATGCACCTGCAGCACCTCGGCCTGGCGCACTGCGAGTGGGTGGACAGCCTGTCCCTGCGCAGCCTGGCTGACCACTGCGGGGGGCTGCAGTCGATCGACCTCACCGCCTGCCGCCAGCTCAAGGACGACGCCATCTGCTACCTGGCCAAGAAGTGCTCCAAGTTGAGGTCTCTATCTCTGGCAGTCAACGCCAACGTCACTGACGAGTCGGTGGAGGAGGTGGCCAAGAACTGCAGGGGCCTGGAGCAGCTGGACCTGACGGGTTGCCTGCGGGTCAGGAACCAGTCCATCAGGTATATCACGTCTTATTTTCAAGTGAGATCCAGCTAAGTTTGTGCCCACACTTTCACACGCGCCACCTTGCTTGTGCACCCGTCCATAAGATCCTCTGCATGCTGTGCTCACAGGACTCTCGCAGAGTACTGCCCAAAGCTGCAGTCCCTGAAGGTGAATCACTGTCACAATGTGACAGAGTCCAGCTTGGATCCTCTGCGGAAGCGCAACGTAGTGATAGATGTTGAGCCGCCGCTACAGAGGGCTCTGGTGCTTCTTCAGGACGTGCTGGGGTTTGCTCCCTTTATCAATCTGCAGATATAGCCAAGGGGCATTGATCTGTCCAACAAGTGCACACAGGTAGGTAATATGAGCAGTGTATCTACTGTATGAGCTTCTTCATGTCCAAAACTGTCTGTCAAATACCCAAACTCAAGCACTTAGTAGTCTGTTTGCTGCAGATAAATTGTAATTGCCTTCCTTTGTTACAGGAGTCTTCGTCAAAGCTCTCAGCTGCATTACATGTGCACGCGAGTTGCTCGAAGAAATGTCAAGACAATCCAAGAAGATCTGGATTTTTAAAACTAAAGGGGACAAAAAAAACCTCATTGGAATGTGATTTAAAAAAATGCATTTTTAAGTCTGCATTTGCAAACTGAAGAAAGCCATGTACTTTTAAGAATTGCTGCCTCACGTCCAAAAGATGTCACTGCACTCTCTGTCAATCATTCAGTGTTGTAATAACGTGGCTTTATAGAAAAGCAATTCTCGCCAAAGTACGGTGTAGTGTTTTGTTGGTTTTTAAACAAAGTACATGTCTTACTTTGTGTCTACGACGTCTTAAGAATCATTTATGTTTCATTTAGAAACATTACAGAAATGTTTGAGTTTAATTGAACATTTTATTTTGCATGGATGTGCTGATTTAAAGGATCAATTCACCCAAATCACGCTAGAACATTTTCCTCACTTACTGCTAGTTTTGTCAAGCAATTGGTTTTACGCGTTCAGGTTTTTATTATCTCCACTACTGAGACTTCTGCTGCCGCCACTGTACAATGAAGAATGCAATGTTGTTAGCGTCTTCCAGAAGCAGCGTCCTGGCTCCTCAGGATACTCCACAGACCTCACTGTCAACAGCTTCCTCTAGATGAAGACTGTTGACCTGCTTCGTTGCTCACTGTAACACCAAAACTATCTGCGTGGCTCGACGCCACCGGAGATCAGTGGGAAAATGTTTATATATTTTCTTGTGACGTGGGTGAAGCAGCCCTTTAATCCATACTGTTAATAAATGCGTACATGTATAGCCTCGTATTTGTTTGAAATAAGTGTAGGAACTTATGATGACTGCTTCCTGTTAAAGTCTTAAAATGAGTTTTGTAATAAAGTGTTGAAATGCTGTCACCCAGTGATACTGAATATATGAGAAATATTAAATTGTAAAATACAAGAAATGAGTGTTGTCACTTTTCCACTTAATAAAGGGGATTAACTCTGCTGTGATGAACAATCCGACTCTTTCCTCTCCCAATGCACCTCAATTTAGGGTTTCAGATTAACCGCCATCACTGAATTAAAGGGGAACTCCAATACTTTTCAACCTGGACCCTACTGACCTATATTTTTGTGTCAAAGTGACTCGTGAACAATTTTTTGAAACTGGTGTGGTATTGAGAAACAGTAACAACTCAAGACAGGTGTGCCCTGTCAATTTACGTCCACTGAAAGTGTTTGTGCCTACCACTGACAGACTCAGATTTTTATTATGAGTGTCTGACAACATGATGCAGAGGAACTTCGGACAAATGCAAAGTTTCTTCCTACCTTTTGCTGGACTATTTCTTATTGTAACCAAGTTTTGCTAAAGGAAAAGTCTTGTACAAAAGGTGACTTGTTGCAGGAAGAAAATGGTGGAAATAGAGTTGTGGTAGAGTACAGAAAGTTAAATTTTAGTTTTAATTTCAACTTTCAACTCAATTTTATGTATATTTTTAACTTGTTTTATGCTCACGGCATATGTTGGTACTGCTTGTTGAAAATGAGTTCCATTTTATTCTGTGCATTGAATTTTGTTGTATTTATTTACAAGGACAATAAAAGAATTGAACTGAATTGAATAGAATTGAATTGAAGTGTAGCTTAGTCATATCTAAAAGACTTTGAGTGCCGATTCTGACGATGTGAAAAAGACTGCAAGATTTCAGAGCAAGACTTTTCCTTGAGCAAAACTTGGACACAAAACAGACCACAACAAGTGACAGGTATGAAAACACATTTTATTTCTCTGTCGGGTCCTTTTTGTTCCCTTTGTTCCCATGTTTTTAAACGAAATCAAGCCAATTTGCTCAGGTTTCGGAGGGTTGAATGTGGTGAGGTTGGCAATGGTGATTTTGGGGCTGTACAATTGGGATCTCACAAACAAAATGGTCTGTCTACAATATTGTCAGACACTCACGATAACAATCTGAGCCTGTCAGTGGCAAAAACAGGCACTTTTAACGGACATCAATTGACGGGGCCCACCTGCACTGAGTGGTTACAAGCTTGTTTGGTGAGTGCTGATTGCAGCTCTCTCTGTCAATACTCAACCAATTTCAAAAAGTTGTTTTTTCCACGTGTCATTTAGACACAAAAACATGAGAAATAGGGTCCAGGTTGAAAAATAACAGAGTTCTCATTAAATGTAAATAAGATAAGAGCAAAAATCATTGAAATTTATAGTGATATTGGTGAAGAAACTTTATCTAATGTGGAGTGGTAGATGTCCAAACAAGTGTTAAATATGGAGCTTAAAGACAGTTAAAAAAAATACTCTTTAAGTATATATAACATGGTTTTAGGTAGAATAAGTGACTGTTGATTTTTCATGTGTTCTTGACAGATATAATGTATACAGCCTCTTTTCTTGCCTGAATAAAACTGGCAAAAAACTGTCTTCAACTAAATGACAGTAAGACAGATTTGGTCCCTCCAACTCGATCCTGGGTATATCAAACCACCTGGGGCCCTTGGCACCTAAACTTCATGCCCAGGTCAGACATCTTGGTGTCATCTTTGACTCAGCTTTAAAATTCGACAAACAAATTAACTCTGTAGTGAAAGGTTTCCAATTTAGAAACAATGTGAAACTCAAACCAATCCTCTCATTTCATGACCTGAAGATAGTCATGAGTGTCTTCATTTCCCCTCGTTTGGATTATTGTATTGATTTTACTTGAGTTTTAAGTTCATTTAAACTGTCTTTTATTTCCTCTGATTTTATACGCTAAAGTGTTTTCATCAGTGTCTTGTCTTTTTAATTATTCACATGTAAAGCACTTTGTAACTGTTTTGAAAAGCGCTTTATAAATAAAGATTATTATTAATATTATTATAAACATGTTAAAAGAAAATGACCCAGGCTTAATTTTTAATTCAGCTTCCTAATAAATGAAAATGAGAATAATTTGACCCACATGTGTACCCTGCTTTGAATAACAGGATTCCTTTAATTCCTATAATAATTCCCCTGATTGTCAGGCTTAAGAGGGTGGTGTCACAGCCTTATAGTGGTGGAGTTAAATACTGGCTTCACCTCTTTAATGCATCATCAGTGACACAAGGTGGCAGCAGTGAGTCGGGATATTTGTCTGTCTTCTTCCTGGTGTATGAGAGGCTGCATGAGTCCTGAGCTACAGCACACGCAGGAGCCATAGTGATGGTGTGTAGTGTTAAACATGTCAGGATACATGTCAGGTGTATACATATTTTTCTTAGAGTTAGAAACAAATGTTTAAGTGTTCAGGCAGACTGTGAAACTAAAATGATCTTGTTAACACTTGATGCAGTGAACGCACAGTAAGATTTAACGCCTCCCTTTGTTGCCACGTGCTAAAAAAATCCCCCTCTTACAGTTTCCTCTGGTGGTCTGACTGGCAGACTATATTGTAACTTGTCTCTGTGACAACACAACAGGTCTATTTTCCACTTGATGGCATGGTTTACCCCATCTGCTGCGTGCTGTCCACAAAGCTGAATTTGCACCAACAGAGAGTTGTGTTTGGGGAGGGCTTCAGGGATCGACCGGCATCCTTCTGTTAACCGTGCTGATCATCATACTGTACTGCTGTGCCTCCGTGGAGATGTCTCAGTGTCATTAGTTATAAAGTAAATCGTGAAATTTCAATTCGTGGAGGAACTCACGCTGCATATTGTGCAGTATGTACCCATATCTACACAGGAATTCAGCTTTTAAAGCAAGAATTAGAGTGAAAAGTCTTGTTTGCATCATTTAAAGCAACAAAAGATGCAAGATATATATTATGGAAAGGATTTTAATTCACTCCAAGACACACTTACTAAAAAAACAACTCTCATTTGTATAATAATGAATATAAATAACATCTTCAGTGGCCCGTCCTCGTTGCTGCTCAGCAGTCAGCGGGTTAAAAACGTCTCAGACTACATTCATCATGTAGGACCTCAATTAGCATTGATCTGCAGGGGGGGAAAGAAACATAGCTGCGTTATTATATACCATGGAGCAATTTCTGTTCCAGTGATTGAGTGTATGGGGGGATTTCTCAAACATAGCCGGCCTAACATATTTTGTCTTCCTGTCAATAATCTGGCACTTGTCTAAATTATTGATCAATAGCAACTGATCATTTTATACCCGGGCACAACAATGATGCTGGCGCATTTTATTCAGCATGCAGTTTCAGCCCCCCTCCGGCAGCGTGTAATATACTGTACTTATTAAAACAAAGAATAAATCTAAGTTTAATCTCTGGCTGCTTTTAAAGCGGCTCCGTGACAGAGTAACTTAGTGATGCTGTTCAGAGGCTCCAGAGGTTCAGTCGTGTGTGTTGTGGCGGCTGGTTCGCATAACAAGGGTCCTGTGATGCCTCTGAAAACAGGCCTTTGTCATGGCAGACATTTTGACTTGTCATAGGAGGAGAAAACACAAGTGTCACCAGTGGTGTAGTGGTAGTTGATGAGGTGGGGGTACTCTCCTATATGCCAGTGGCTTTTTGGCTGATACTTAATATTAAGTATTATAATTCCATGAAATTTGTTTCAGTTGTTATTACCTGACATGCTCAGACCTCTGTAGTAAATGTGTGGAACCTCTGATACTCAGTTTCGGTACCCCTACGTTCACCTTTGTGGGTACCCTACCTATAACGGGATGTCCTGCCTTACCTCTCCCCTTTTGCTGTCCATGGGAGACATAAGAGACATTGCCCTTGTGGTAATTTCCATGTTTTAGTGCTGTTAAACTAAGTTAATTTTATGCTAACGTAATCTTGTGTTGCTTAATTTGAGTAGGGGCTTGAGTTTATGTGGTTGTATTTGATGATTTTGTTTTTACCTCTTGCTGTCAGGTATGTTTTCTGTGTTTCATTGTGCTTAATTGAATGTAACATGGCCGCCCTTTTGCTGTTGTACTCCATGGTAGAGGTAAGCGACATTGCCCTTGTGGTAATTTCCGTGTTTTAGCGCTGTTAAGCTAAGTTCATTTTATGCTAACGTAATCTTGTGTCGCTTAATTTGAGTAGGGGCTTGAGTTTATATGATTGTATTTGATGATTTTGTTTTTACCTCTTGCTGTGAGGTATGTTTTCTGTGTCTATTGTACTAAATTGAATGTAACATGGCCGCCCTTTTGTTGTTGCACTCTATGAGAGATGGGCTAAAGTTCATATGGTTGTGTTTGACGGAGGATTTTTTGGCTACTGTCAGGAATAAACAGAGATCGCCTCCAACGATATCCACAGTCTGGGCCTCTTTATATCAACACAAAGCAGACTCCACGGGTCAATGTCGTTAAATAGTAGGTGCAAAAACGTTCACTTTTGAACCTTTTTTTAAAGTCTTTTCACCTGTGACGTTATTTCAACGTCTTTTCAATGGAAAAATGTTCGTTGGGCTGCTCAATGACACAATGACAATCCTGCTTGGTGCAACACTACCACCTGGACGCTAGTTTCTGGAAGGCAGGTGTCTGACTGATGGATACACAAAACCAAACAAAATGTCGTAGTGGAGTAGTGGAGAATTTATTTATTTATTTTGGCTTACGATCTGTGAACAAGCGGGCACATCTGCAATAAACACAATTAAAAAGCATTTTTCTGCTTTCCTCCAGCGTGAGGTAAATAAGGCTATTTTTTATTTTGGAACACCGAGAGAAATAAATATACTTGGAAGTAATTTTCATGTAACATTAACCAAATGAATTATAATGACTCTAATATTTCCTTAGTTGTTCATATGAACTTAAAATATTCCTTTCATCTTCAGCATCCAACTTGAGAAAATGATCAGAAATTGGTTCAGGCCACTTTTCAGCTTCCTGTTAATTAAATGAAGTTCATCTAAGGTGGAGAGAAAATTACTGTAGCTGTTCAGACGGGCCCAAAACTGTGTCACAGATTTTTGTTCATTTTCATATTTTTAATTAACAGACTTTTCCTCTCGTCTTCCATCAGTGGATGAGTCTTTCTTTCGTTTATTTGATGTAGTTTATCTCCTCCAACCATTCACATACGACCTTATTGGATCCCGCGACTTAGGGATCCATCCTTTGGCCACCAGAGAAGCATAACTAATGACAACATTAAAGTGGCTTTGTGAGCGTGGCCATCAAAATGTCGATCAACCAAGCAAGAAATAATGTTGGATTTTAACGGCGGCATGAATAAACATGTATGTTTAGAATCTGGAGAACTTGGGGTTAGATTGAGGAAGATTTTGAAGGTGCAGATGAACTAATGAAGAATCTCTTCAGGGTTCATGTGTGTGTCGCAGATGTGAGTCTTCAGATGAAAGAAAGACTTTTATGTGGAGATTCAGGCCAAGCACAGTTGTGTTTTCAGCCTCTGAGAGGAATGAATGACAATGCCACACAAGATGTCTTCAGGGTGCCGTCTAATTGAAGCGACATTTGAAGCTTTAACTGTCAGACCCATTAGCATCTTCCTAATTACTGCACTCCAAACCCCAGACTGGACAGGAAACACACGGTCAGCTAGCTCCGGCCCCACCGGTGACTCACATAGTTTATGAATGAATAGAGCATCATGTCATCATGTGACTCATAACTACTCAATGCTTGGGTGAAGAATGTGTTGGCCCACTTCTTTATGGGAAAAAAGAGTTACTTTCTAGGGTGGATTTTGGAAATCTGTACTCTCAACATTTGATTTGAAGATCTTCAACTAAAAATATAAGAATGACAATATCTAATAAATCTTTTATGTCTTTTTTGTGGCAGTATTATTGGGTGCTCCGTACAGTGCTGAATTAGATTGATTAGTTGGTCAACAGAACAAAATTTGACAGCAATTGTGTTCATTTTTTTAATAATTTCAGTAATTTGTCAAGCAAAATGTCAAATATTAATTTGTCCCAGCTTTTCAATTTTAAGGATTTGCTGCTTTTTTTTATAAGTCATAGGTAATTGAATATATTTTGATTTTGGACTCTTGTCTGGACAAAACTAATAGTTTCAAAATGTCATCTTGGTACTCCCATCACATATCGATGTTTGGTCATGGACTTTTCACGCCGACATATGACCTGCAGGTTACCTTGGGTGCGTTGGTTGATCTCTTTGCACTACGCTCATACAGCTGTTACTGCAATCGGAACACCCATGTTGTGGAAGCCTAGTGCCCACCCTTTGGTTCCCCTCCAGGTAATAATGCTAGCTATGTCAGCACTGTTGCTATTGTTAGTGCTGTTTATTGAATTAGCACTTTTAGCTGCTAGCCACTGCCTCAGCCACCTCCATGTTGAGGACTGTGTGAAGACAATCCTACCCCCGACTCTGAATCATAGTTACGCTCTGGACAACATCATCATTTGGACATGTGATCGTACAGTTAATATACTTTAGTTTCTTCTTTTACTGTTAAGCCCTGTGTCCACCAAAGTGTCTTTTCCCAGCTGACAACACCACGTGCTCCTCATTAAACACCCAGCTGGTTTGGAGCCCTTTGAAGCACAACATTTGATCAGCTGACACACTTGCGTTTATTTGCGTCTGGTTGCTGTGATATGGAATATCAATGGAAGCTAAAATATCGGCACAACATAGACTAGCCTACTTGCTCTGAATTATGGGATGCTGAAGCATGTAGGCAGAAAGGATGGACCTGGTAGTCTATGTGGGTTCATGTGAGGAAACATATATTAATATATATACAGTATATTAACATATTTCTCCTCCATTGTTGTTGTTGCTGCTTGGTCAGGGTCACGTTGAGATATGACATGAAAGGTACTCTGCGTGTGTTGGTTGTTGATGTTCTGGGACGCTGTGTCAACTTCAGCCTGTTACACGCATTGTCTGTCTTCAAAATACACTTACATTTTCATAGGAAATATACAGTTTGCATACAGTCTCTTTCAAAACAAACGCACTACGTCAGTACAACACTGTGAATTTTCAACAATTGCACATGGTTATGTTTAGCCAACACATGCACGTGGTTGGGTATAGGAAAAAAGAACAGGGTTTGGCTTTACAATAATACAGGAAGTGAACACCGACCTCCCGGGTGAAAGTCAGTGGTCCTTGGACCCATCCAACACTCCTCCTACCCACCCTCATTGGACTTCCGCCACCTTAACTTTCTTTATTGTCCCGCTGCGTTTCCCCTTGACAACACAGGGCACCATTAAACAATAATGGCAATCGGCCACGTATCATGCCGACATTAAAGGACGGCTTTTTTGTCGGTGTCTGACGCCGAAAGTCACTGACCAAGCGCTGGTTTTCAAACACTTCCAGTGAGACTGGGTTGTCCTTCTCCACTGTGATTTGATGACTGGGTAAAAAGTGGAAGTTATGAGTGCAGCATTTAACCCAAAGTTGAACATTTTTTAACCCTCGGTGCTCAGAGAAAAATGCGAGCAATTGTACCAGGGTCGCTTTGCCCCCCTCTGGTCCCCCCCTTGTGGTGCAAATGGCACTGACTTCACAATAAAGCTCTTAGTACAGTATTGTAAAATAATACAGTTAAATCCTGGAAATAATCAAGCACTTAAATTTGCGTTCTAGCACTTACTGATTGGTTAAAGATTTACTAAATTTGCTTTACAAGTCATGGTTCTGTTTCTCACTTAAAAAACTGTCCTCCACTTTCTCAGCCTTTAGTCCTGCAGTTAAAGAGGTGACCTTCGTCCTGCTGGTGTCCCGCTTTGACCTCAAGCCTTCTGCCACCCAGGCTCCAGTCCAGCCCATTTCTGAGCACCCAGAGGCCAAGTTTTTGTAGCTGTACGCTCAATTTGCCTGCAATATAAACACACTGATTTACCTAATAGAGAATATGTATACAATAAACATGACGAGGATTCGTCCTGGCAGGAGCATTTTGCCCTCTGACTAATCTGGGCTGCTAAATTGTAAGTAACTGTGGTGAACTCTGTGTCCTCCAGCCAGCAGAGATCAGAGTTCAGCATTCTGCCGTAATCACAGATCACATCTTGTTATGCTTAGCGGACACTGAATGATGCTAGAGGCTGTCTCATCACGTATGAAGAATGGAGATTAAGATCAGGTTTAAGACAAAGAAGCTGTGGTTGGAGGCTTGCATTGTGCTCCGTACTTGTTTAATTTGAATTATAGACCATGAATGTCTGTGGGATGTAGTGAATATGATTATTTGTACTAGGATATAGTCAACACGTTTAAAGCCATATTAGATTAATGTCACCTGAACTCGTCAAAAAATCCAAACCAAAGTGTGTGACAACAGTCGCCTCCTCTGTCTCATTTCTTCTGTGCTGCTTCACTGTCTGGAAACTCTGACACAAAGGAAGCTCCTGTTTGACAAATGGAGAACAAACAGCAAAATATGTGTTTAGTGCATGTCTCGGGCCCGTAGATTAATGACATTAACGAAGTTTCCATTAGCACAGCGATCGGGGGAGACAGAGGCGTCCATGCGTAAATCCACATGACTGAATCACTGATAAGAGAAAATGAAACACATCTCTATGGGCCAAGAGGGGCCAGGAAACGCCACTCCAAATTAGCCCGCAGCCCAATTTGTTGTTACTTCATTAACCGACCAGCATCTGTAGAGCAGGGGAGGGAAGTTGTGACCCGTCTTTTGCCTAAAAGATTCCCTCCTCTGCCTTCACTAGGCCGCTGAGAAAAAAGGGGTTCCTGTGCACAAAGGCAGCATGGCACAAAGTGACAGAGTTTCATTTGGCTGTGAACCCCCCTCATAAAATAATCTGGAGCATGCAAGCAAAGAGTGTTTTTTGCTCAGCTCAGAGCTGATATTTTCTATGTGTATGCATATATATTCTATGGCTTATTCAGTAGTTATCAGATGACCTTAAGTTTTCATATCTCTGTCCCTTTCAGAGTGTTTCAGAGTCAGAGTCTTTGGTGTATAGAGTTTCAGGTCACAGAAGAATAAGAAGCGTGTTGCTGCTTCCAAAAATGCATTTTGAAATTATACTAAAAAAGGATAAAGAAAATTGCTCCTGAAAATAGTTTCAACACTGACACATTTTATGTTAGGCTATAGCTGAAGCTCAAATAAGACATATACTTAAAGTAGTTCTTATGGACAAAGTCAATGTCCTTCTTAACTTCTTGTCGACTGGAAAGCTGTAGAAGGACAAATATGGCTGTTTCTTTTTGGAATTTGAGGATGAAGGAATGCTAAATGCCTGACTCCATGACTCCATGGTTGTTTCTATCCCTAGCACAAATAACCAAATGTGGGTTTTCCCTATATCTGGTTCCCGCTCGCTATGTGTGAAATAGGCCTATAGTAGTTACAGTGGAAATATCTGTTGATATGTCAGTGATGCAAGCAGTTCAAGTGTCATATGACAGAAGTAAACGATGCCCTGGTTCCCTCGTCAAAAAGCTAATGGGATTTTTCCATTGGATTTTGGACTATTGCAGAAAATAAGCTCTGTAGCAAACACACATTTATGATACTTTTGTTCAGCAAGATAATATTCACAAATGAACACTACTTTTCTGATTTTTGAAGCTTAAATGCAGTCACAAGAAGTAAAAAAGCTATAGGCTGCAAACGAACAACACCACGGTCGCATGACTAAGGTTGTCACGAGGTGGCTGTGTTCAGCATGATGACGCTCTGGAGTCTCATTTAGCTACTTGGCAACTGCCTGTATAAAGACACATAAAAGCTTCAAAATTCACAAGTGGGTTCTACGACATATTATGTCGTAGAACAAAACGTGAAAGTCTCTTAAGCTTGTGTTAACAATAGACCTTATTTCAGACATCTAACCAAAAACACATTCAAAGAACCCACTGACTTTGAGACAAGGGTATCGTGAGTAGCAAAATGCAAACTAATTTCCGGGTTTTAAGACTCATTCCTGGGGCATTCTATCAACCCTTCACTATATTCCCCTACCTAGAGCAGCCACTGTACAAGTCTACGTTAGCAACTGTAACTAGGCACAGTAGGCCTGTCAAGCTTACAGAAAAATGTCAAAGTACATAGGAACCTACAAGTCTGACAGCAGATACCCTCAAAGTTTACAGGGAGGTGTCATATTTTGTTTCACAAAGCTAAAAACACAAGAGGAGAAATACCAGATATGGATTAAACAGTTTGGAAGACTTCACTCACGGCTGAATCCATCAAAGTTCGACAAAACTCCTTCGTCTGCTCCAGGGTAAGACGCTATGTTAGCTAGCTTAACGCGTTAGCAAACAAAGACTGTTGATTATCAATTATAAGTTATACCTGCTTATGTTTTACTCTAAGTTAGGAACTTGTAAACCATTTGAGGCTCTGACAGCAGATATCCTTAAAGTTTAAAGGTATGTGTTGTATTTTTCGTTTTTCCAAGGCTGAAAACACAAGAGGAGAGATGTCAGATATGGATTAAACAGTTTTGAAGACTTCACTCTGAGCTGAATCCATTAAAGAACAACAAAAACTCCTTCGTCTGCTCCAAGGTAAGATGCCAACTAACATTAGCAAACTTAGCACGTTAGCAAACAAAGACAGTTGATTGTTTTTGTTATGTTTAACTTTAAGTTAGTTGTAACTTAAACCATTTGAGGCTGTTTGTGCTTAAACAAATAGAAAAGCCAGCTAGTTTCATTTTCTAGTAATGGGTATGGCAAGTCATACTTAAACGTTAGCTTAAAATAAAACAATATATTGACTTTCACAGCTGTGCAAGAATATTGTTGCTCCTGTTTGTATTTGACGTGAATTGTCAAGACGTGGGGTGCCTGACGCTTGCATATCTCCCACTGATATTGCTGATATTGCCATGTTAACATGCCTGGTGTGACAGCTTTACAGGTGTGACAACAGTAGCCATGTTTCCATCAGCCTGTTTAGATGCGCATCTAGAAGTATTGCATCGGAAAATTATGATGGAAACGCCAAAATTCAAATTAAAATCCCCTGATTTGCACAAACTAAAATACACTCGCTTTAGCCGGGTTTTGGTTGATTCGAAAAAATGCTGATTCACAAAACGGGGGATGGAAACAGTTATGTTCGATTTAAGTCTGACGTAGCACACCTCTCTCCATGGTGATATCCACACTCCAGGTCAGGAAGGCAGTAATGCATTTACAAGCTGGTTGCCAACCGCCAGAAAATGTAGAAGAAGAAGAACGCGAGACTTGTTTTGTTTCCGGTTCTGCGGAAAACTCGCGCAAGTTTGTAGTTTTCACCGAAATCCGTACATTTAATGGAAACACACAGGATTCGTATTTCTTTTAATGCGCATTTCCCAATGATTCAAATCACTTTTGGATGGAAACATAGCTAGTAACTAAGAGGGGCAAGACTTAGCGAAGGGTCACCCCATAGATATCTATGGGTCACCCACAGTTCTGAACATTGTGTTATACACAACAATGTCAAAAAAGCCTCTGCGGGAAGTTTAAAAAATGCACAAAACATCAACTGTGATGACGTAAACACCATAAAAGCTACAAAAAAAGATGACCTATTATTTTAAGTTTGAATGAAGTTTGTAGGTGAAAGTACAAATGAGCACTAAGAGGTTTAAAAGAAGTTGAAAACGTCTAAAAAAGGGCAGAATATTAGAGTTTGACCACTCCGTCCATTCATTTTAATGGTAAAAAAATTCAGATAAAGCACTGAACATTTCAAAAATCATGAATGATATAATAATTCTGAAGCCTGAATAAAGTTTCAGCTGTCTGTACACACACTAACACTTGTATTGTTGACGCGAGAGACATTTCCCTTGTATTTGTGAACGTTCAGTAAAAGGAAAGCACATACTGATGCCCATTGCTGACACCAAAAACAATGCCTTATAAACAAGGCAATAAGTCACTTACAACAAAACACAATCTCCCCAATGTCCTTCACAGTGTCAAGTTTGGCACTTACAGGTTACAGTGTTTTATTTTTTACTTTTAAAGTGTTGCAGCGTAACTGTGGTCAGTATTTCAACTTTTGAGTTCAAGCTTGAATTAAAGCTTGTGTGGTTTTAGCTTTAAGTGAGGATACAGTACTTGATGGTAACCTCTAAATATGAGACAACACATAAGGAATAAATATGTAGTATGTCTGAATTGAGGCTCGGTGTTAAGATACGATATGTGTGCATGCATAAGTAATATTTTATGTTAATATCTCCTTTTTATGAACAATAAATTAGTCATTTTTACTTCAAAATATATGAAAACACAGTTCAAAGATATTAAGATTTCATTGTATTCTCTGTATGTGTCTATATGTGTAAACAAATTGCTAAGAATGTTCTTGACAACACCCTGTGAAACCCATAACAAAGAATATAACACAACTACAAATATGTAAACCCAAAATAAATGAATAACAAAAATACTGGCGATGGATGGATGCTGTAAAGTCACATCACATCAGTCCTGAAGTGGATCAGTGGAGTTTCAGGTGTAGCTGAGGGGCCTTTTCTGCTCTTATCTGCTGATGGAACTGGCTGTCTAGGATGGCTAGTTTCTTATCTTCCATGGCCCACTAATATCCACAGGGGACCGACACCGTTTGGCACCCTGAAATCCTTTTTCCTGCACCGGATGGGAAATCAGCCTGGGTGGATCACAGGGGGCTTGAGACATGGATGCCATATGGCCTCTTTTTTATTCTCTGTGGAGTTTGGGGCCTTTGGGGTGCCCAGCATCTAAATGTACACAAGAGATTTTGACAATATGTGCCGTGACAAAGGCATTTTGGCAGTTTATGTTGTTGTTTGTGGTTACTGGCACATCACTGAGATACATTTGCATTTTTCAGCTCTGGAGATGTGACTGTATCTGTAGACAAACATGCAGAAAACTGGGCTTACTGAGATTTAAATGAAATGGTATCATCACCGTATGTTCTGAGTGATTCTTGTAACCTTTTTTACATCCGGAATTTTTTCTAGGATTAAGACAAAGAAAGATTCATTGTTACACGGTACATACACAAAACAACCTCAGTACTATCAGGGTTGCAGCTGTCTATTGGTTACAAGGGATACTATGGTATCGGTTATTATACTGTGTTTATCTGCAGTATCGAAAAAAAAACCCCAATCATACAGAGAATCTCACCTTTATTTAATTTATTTTCAAAAGGGTGACGTTTTACTCAAGTTACTCAAGTTTTAATTATAATAAAATGATTGTTCAACCCCAAGAAACCCTTTTGTTTTCATTCTTTTAAAGGTCATTGTAACTTTTAATAATAATAATTGTGTAATGCCATATTTGTGATGCCTTGAAATTGCAATATTTTCTGAGACGGCTATTGCAACCCAAAGTACAATAAACGATGACTGCAGTTAACAAACAGTAAATTACAGAGAAATAACATGAGAAAGATAACACAAAATATTCCACAAATCACAATAAGACAGAAATATGATTATAAAGTCACAAAGTAAATTAATCAAATTAAAGATTTCATCCTAAATAGCACCTCAAAACAATCCAAAAGCTGTCAAAACACTATTAGAAACAAATTATAATATCATTTAAACCAATAAAACCCAACACCATTTTAAAATATCACAACACATCAGCAGCCATCAGCTTCAACATTCATTAGAGATTAAATTTTGGTCTTAAATGTGTAAATACAGACGGAGTAAGGTTACATCTCTGAGGACTGATTGACAGGGCATTTAAAAAAAGAAAAGAAAAAGAAAGCAAAGGGTGCACTACTGTATCTGGCCAGCTGAGGACATGCTTTCCTCAGACTGGGAAAGGGGAACATATAGCTTTATGTAGCTCAGCAAGAAGATTAGACTCAACTTTACTGTCATTGCACAGAGTAAGATTAGCTTCTGCTCAGATAGTGCAAACCGTAGCAAATGTCCATATACATATATATGTAAAGCAAAACAAATGTACAGAATTAACACCAGTCCACAGTGTCAGGAACAATCCCTGTGCAATAACCCTGTAACACCAAGCATCCACTTTACCAGCAATTTATGTCATAGTTTAAATACTCACTGTTCTTTAACATGTTAATATCATAACTGTAAGCATCACTGTATTCTGTATCCACACACCTCATGTACATAAAGCAACCTGTCACAGTAATAATTCCATTTTTATTCCAGGATCATTTGCACTCTGCTCCATTTACTACTGTTTTACTATTTGCAGTTTCACTGTGCTGTTGTTTCTACACATACTTTTGTACATATATTAATATCTGTACATATTATTCAAATGCATTCCATAGTCAGATGTTATGTTTATCTTTGTTCAGCTTTGTTGTTCTTGTTTTAACTGTGGCCTCTTGTTGATAAGCATTTGGATTTTTAGGTCTTCTAAGGAGCAGATTTTTCAAAACTCTGGTTCCTTTGTATTTGTGTGGACATGTGAAACGGAGCATTTGGGAAACAATGGCGTCATCATCTCAATTCATGCATGCTCATTGGTGCTTTGTGTAATGACCATGAGCCTAAAACAATAACAACAATGGCGGACTACCGTTTGTTTATGTTTTGTTCACACTGTTTGGTCCAATGACTACTTTACACTTAAAGTTAGTATTGCTGCACCACTTCATGGACAAATGAAGGCTTCTGCTGCACCCAGTTTTTGTTGGTCCTCATCAGTGTCCGTTGTTTAAAGTCCATAAAAAATTATAGTTTTGAATCAGACCTGGTCAAACAGGCAGATGGTGGGAATGTTTTGAGAGTGGGGTTGTTGTCAATGAGGATATGAAGGAAAACTTGCATGTCCAGAGTGAGTGAGCTACTTCATCCTTATATCGAAGGGGAATCAATGGTGATGTGATCTTTGAAAAAGGTAACCCTATAGCCTGTGCACCTTACTACCTGCCAATGCCGTTGTGCATTTGGGGTCATTTTTGCGTTGCATTTATGCACGGGGATATTTTGGAAAATGAAGGTAGTGTGGACTTAATATTTTTATGAAAAGGAGGGGGAAAATACCCGATTTTACAAGCGGCAACCCCTCCCTCCTCTGCAGCGCGAGCCTCGTGCCAGAATATGGTTACTTCTGGATCCAAAAAACTAAGATGGCACCGGCTAAAATGCCAAACTCAAGGCTTCAAAGCGGGAATCCGCAAACAAATGGGTAGACATCACGGTAGCTGTATCCATTATTTTTACAGTCTATGTTTTTTAAAAATATGTGTACGTATAGACAGGGCATGTATGTGCATAACTGTGTATGTACTATAAGAACAAGAAACAATACAGCCTTGGATGTGTTCACACTTATTCGGCCATTAAATCTGATTCTGATTCTAAACAATAAAGAGATAGGATGCTACCAATTAACAAAGCAGGGGCGTCTCTTTCCCCCCTTTCACACTATATCTATCCTGTCAAAAAAAAAGGCAATAAGCAAAATACAAAATGTACAGTATGAATGAATGTGACTATAACTATGTCAGTAAAGTAACTATAATAGTATAGTGTGGACAGCAACCAACGAAAAGGTTATACAGTAGAATTAGTCTTGTTATGTCATAAACAGTAAGCTCATATGTGTACATGACAGTATAGACCCTTTTACTGTTAGTAAACAGTATGACGTTCTTAGGTGGGCGGGGCTTAGCTGGAGGCAAAACTATTCTCCACAGACATTAGCTAACACTAGCTAACAAGTTCTGTTGTCTTGTTTTAGACAATGGAGGAAGATTATGTGAGTGGTGCGTTCGGAAATACTCACTCCGAGTGCTGGAGTGCACTCTGGCACAAACTGGACTGTTCGACAATTCAGAGCGATGTTGGAATGCACTGTTCGGTTATCTCAGAGTGGCAGAGCGCACTCTGGGCACTCTGTCTGCGGAGACAGAGCAGCAGAGAGCCCATGGGAGTGAATGTATGATTAACTTCACCATTCATTAATTCATGTAGAAATATAATGCTCCGTTTCTTCAACCAACAGGGCTCTCATTTTTGTGTAGAGTGTCAGACTGAATTTATGAAAGCAAGTTCGAGTGTTACTTGAATAAATAAACACTGACCAACAGGACCAGACTGGCCGACTCGTATGCGCTCACTCAGTGGATAGATGATGTCACAGGAAGCTTTGTGGTTGATTACCGTGCCAATCTTAAAAAGGAGGACGATGCTTGAATGATTTCCTCCAATTTGTTTTGCTATCGAAGCTAACATTAGCTAATGTGCTAAAAAGTTAGCGTTACAAATTCCAGCACTCCTCTTAATACGTCCCCAGTTTCTGATGAGGTGGACATGAAAACCCTTAATACACATAACGTTATTCATCCCTACAACAGTAAATGCTTTTTCCCTAACCTGATACGAAGTGCTCTGCACATGTGAGCATTTTTGATGATCACCTCGTCCAGTTCTTTTGTCTTATTGCGTTTAACCATAGTTGTTGTTTTTGTTGACGGGCAGTGGTGGCTTGTATGTGATATAAGTTTTGAGCCATGACTCCTTCTATTCTGGCTCCCAATAACACAACAAGACGACATTTTAAGACTCCTATGTAGCCTACAGCCCTGTGGTGGAGAGTCATGTTTTTCCTCCAGCTAACAAACTGACGTCAAAAGAGTCTATACACTGGAAGAAGGTCAGTTTAATACAGTCAGTTAGATATGGAATAAAAATGAGCACCTGATGTTAAGTGTGGGTGTTTCCCTTGATAATAGATTTCAGCTCATACTTTTGGCCCTGTAAACTAATAGAAGTTGCTTTTGGATATTTTCCATGCAGTTTTTGTGAAACAGTCACCACCCAGCTCATCAGTGGCTGTAGATAAGAGCTGACCCCACACTCTGAGATGACCACCTTTTCCCACGCAGGTGTACTAATCCACAGCGACCTGAACCCACCACAGCACAGTATGTGTATGACGCAGACTGAGAGACCTCCATCGAACACTCTTTATGAACTAGATTGAGGACAATTTTCCTGCTGAAAGGTGGTCTACCTGGAAGGCCGGGGCTCCCTGCCAGCTGCATGTCATTTCTATCAAATGTGGCTGGGGTCTGTCAATTAAGAAAACACAGGGCAATCTGTGGCTGCTGAAAGAGATCCCCTTGGCCTGCTCCCAGGCTGAGAGACGGCCTTTTGTTCCCAGGCATGTCTCACATACTTTCAGAGCCCAGATAAGCTCAGGCTTCATGAAGCCCTGCTTTATATTTGCCCACTGTAATGTCTCTGTGGGGTCAGGGAATATGGGGAAGCACTGTCGGAGAAAAGGTAATATCCCTCCTCCTCCCTCACACACATTATGGGGTCAGGAATAGAAGCCACAGGTTAGGTGGTCCTGAGGCCTGGCTGGGGGGCTGTTTCGCTGAATGATCCCCTCCGCCCATGTGCCCACCCTCGATTCTTTTCTACCTCTCTTATGCCATAAACTCTAAAACGAGCGGGCTCAGTTGTTTCCTGAAATCACATGAGCAGGTATACTCTATTCCTGGATCTGCCAGGGTCGGGGGAGGGAGGGAATTTATTTTAGCACCAGGCGGACCACCCACAGACAAGTAAACAGGTACATCAAGGTGGGTTGAAACATAAGTAGAGGGGGGAGGGGAGGTTTGAGGCTGGCAGGTACAGGGGGATCAGAGGGGACTGGGACCTCTCCGTGACTTGGCGTCGTGGTTTATCATAAAATATGTCCTGTAAGAGAACAAGGCTAAAAAGGCAAATACCAGGCATTCTTTGTACAAGCTACTCCTACCTATATCAGGTTTATTCCTAACTTAGACTGCAGGGAAGAAATGTATAAGATGTCTAGGGGCATTTTCAGTTAGTTTTTGCATGTTTCATATCTGTGGGGTGTGTATTTGATAAGTTTAAAGATATGTCACTTCTTATAATCACTCCTCAACAAGCTGTCAAGTGTTGTAAATGTTTCGGGTTGTAAATTACTTAGTTCTTAGACAGTTACTTGCATTACTTTTGTAAATTTTTGCTATTGGTTATAGTGGTCTATGTTGAGATTTCTGTCATTATTGTCAGCAAATTGAAGGTGCAGGTGTAAGGTTTAATGTCCTGTCTTGGTGAGGTTCCATTGAATAGGACATGAGACATATACAATATGTGAGGTACGTGCATTGTCACAGTTTTGCTTCTGCTTATTGCTGACTGTTATATCTCTGGGGTTGTATACAGTATTTCATTAGATCACAGGCGTCTTTGTCATATCACTTTGAAAAAATTCCTAGCAACTTTCAAGTTGTTAAGGTATTAACAAGATATTGATTTATACTTGATGGTTGATAAGCTCTTTTCTAGATTCCTTTTTCTTAAATTTCAGAGAGTAGTTTCAGTTATTTGCAGTAGTTATAACCTTTGCTGTTGGTTATAGTGGCCTATGTCCTCATTGCAACTGTCATTGTCAATAAGTTGCAGATGCAAGAGTGATGTAATTAACTTCCTGCTGGATGTTGTTCCATTAGATGACACATACCTTATAGAGTTGTTACTAACCTTAGGTTTCCCAAGATAAATCCAAGGGGTCACAAGATTATTAAAGCAATAATAAAGCCGTAATTTTTCCACTTTTTTTGTGTGAAATACCAATAAAATATAATACTGTGTATGATAGTAAATTAAATAGGATACGTTTTGATTTTGGACTGTTGGTCGAACAAAAAAAAGTTGTTTAATGATGTCACTTTTGGCTCGGGAAAGCTGTAATGGACCAATGTGATTTCATCCCTGCTCATCATATTTTAATGCTCGGGCAGAATCCGGGGCAGCCTCTTGCGTTGCATCAGGACACAAACTTGGATGGTTAGGGTTCGGAAAAGGTTGTGGTTGACGTCAGTCATGTCAGTTGACTCACATGACAAACCGCTGACGTGGCAAAGTAACTCAACATTGACTTCACACGGTCTCCTGGGCTGAAGTCCTGTGCTTGTTGGACCTGTCCACCTCCCCTCCAAACCCACCTTAAGCGGCCTTTTGCAGTCTTTATACTGTGCCCGTTCCTCTGAGGGGCTAATAATGACACAGAGGGACTATACTGGAGTTGGTTGAAAGCCTGGTGTGTCTCGCACAGATGCTAAAGGTGGCATTGTGCTTCTGTATCTGACGCCACGGGCCACTGATTTTTGATGCCCCAGGAGTGAGACCATTTTCACTACATTTTTTTATTTTTAACATTTAATTGACTCAACAATTAATCGATACATTTAGAAAACTATCGGCAGACAAATCTATAATGAAAATAATCATTAGTTGCATCCCTGGTGTGGAAGACCTAGACTGGCCTGCACAGAGCCCTATACCCACCACTGTTAGGATGAACTGGAATGCAACTGCGAGCCGGGCCTCATCACCAAAACATCAGTTTCCGACCCCTGTGGCTGAATGCAGCCAGCTTCCAAAATCATGTGGATAGCCTTCATAGGAAAATGGACATTGTTATAAGTGCATATCAATACTCATAGTTTGGGAATTAGGTGTTCAATCATCACATGTAATGGGTGTCTACATACTTTTGTCCATATAGTTTGTTCCTTGCAAATGACTCATTAATATGGCACAAAGTGTTGAATGTCCATTAAAATGTACATTTATTTGCATTATTTCTGATTTTCCTCCTATATGTTAATGACAGTTATACTGTAGTAGCCTACGCAGTCATTTCCCTCGTCATTGTCAGCAAATTGCCCATGCAGGAGTGAGGTATTTAACGTCCAGTCTGGGTGTGGTTCCATTAGATAGCTTTAAGACCATGCTGAGTGCTCTTGAAAATTAGTTTTTTGGCAACTTCCTAGGATGCACAGTCTCCCAGCAAGCCACCAAGGCTTTGTCAAGACCGTGCTGGTTTAAGCTCGCAGCTTTTCAAGCCTCCCATTATGCCTGACTCAGTCGGGCAGAAAGCAAAAGAGCCTTTTCTGCAGTCATGTGGGCATACTGGCATTATACACAGTTCAGTATTAGATATTTGTGAGTCATATAAACAGAGGGGAGGGCACTGGGGCTTCTTGAAGGGAAAAAAAAAACTTTATAATTGGGGAGTTATATAAGTGTCTAAATCCTCCTCCAGGGATTTAATTTTTCCCCCATTGTGTGTTTTGTAAAGCAGGAAGACCTCACAGCAGAGGTGACAAATCCTTTGACACAGAAATCACTGCAGTACAGTTTGAGGATTGTAAATTAAGTCTTTGTGTCTTCAGGTGAGGTGTAGTTAACAGCCTACTGTGATTCTTTATTTAAGATTGTGCAGCATTCACCTGTCACCGGCCAATTACATATAACCAGCTTTAATACGAAAATCAAAACACACAAAGAAGAACTTCCTGGAGGAACTTGGAAATGGTTATATTTAAATACAGTATCGTCAGTATGATGGATGGCACTGCTTCATATCTATCTATCTTACCTCTTCTCCTGAAATCATCCCACTTCTCAGTCTCCTTTTAGACATTCAGGTCTATTTAGCCTCATGCACCCTTGTGTAGATTTGTTATGGTTCTCTTCTTCCTTCTGTAGCCTCCCCCCAATTATAAACTGTATAGATTTCCCCATGGTGAGTCCCTGTCCTCTCTTCACATCTACAGCGCGTGCATGTGTATCTGCGAGCCGGTTGTGTTTGTGTGCACGCATGTGTGGCTCCCTGTTGGCCCAGATGCTGGGGTGTGTACAGTGTGTAAATCTGGGGCTAGTCGGGTCGCTCAGGCATGACCTGGACTATGTCGGGCCTTGTCTTCTGAGCGCCTCCAGCAGTGTTCCCCTCCTCAGCTCCGACCAGCCAGCCTCACAAACAAGGATTTAGGTCATCTTTACCCCCCTGCCTGCATCACCCGTGGCTGGGAGTCACTGCCGCCGATCATCTGTGGAGTTTAAGATGTTTACCTCTGTTGTTTGCACAAAGCAGATTTAATTATCAGAGCCTGTAAACATACTGATTACATTGTTTCGTATCACATGAGTATGTGAGTATCCTGTAATCCATGATTTGGTTGTTTTAGTCTCGTGAAATGTTTGCTGGCTCGTGACTTTTGGGACCTAAGCAGGATTTCATACCCTGAAAATGACAAATATGCGTAATAACTACCTTAAAAGAAGCCATGACAGTGGCTAGTTTTGTGGTAGCACCCCCAAATCCAAAAATTTGTGATATGTTTTTATCCCAAATGTCTTTATGGCGCCCTGAAATCCCCAAAACTATATATATAAAGTGTCACTTGAATTAATATTGGTATTGTATGTTTCTGCAAACGATGGATATATTACATTTGTATATTTCATTTTGTGGTGGATATGTTGAAAATTTAAATTCATTTATGGTTTGATTTTCAATTTTATGTTGTGACGACACTGTGGTTAATGTGTAGTTAGGTTGAGGCACAAACCCCACTTTGTTAGGGTTAGAAAGACATCATGTTCTGGCTTAAAATACCAGTTTTTTGGGGAAACAATTACAGCTGGAAACAAAGTGATGTCTTTCAAAAACAACCAACAGTCCTGGCATTGTCCTCAATGGAATAACTCCCATGTTTAGTGCCTTAAAAGCTACTGGAGACAAAGCAAGGACTCGCTAAATCACAGTTAGTTTTGTGGTTTGTTTAACATTTTCTTCTTGTGACTGGGCCAGATCTGCTGCTGCTTGGCAGTCATCTCGCCGAGGTCTAACACCATCCACTGTCCCCTCTATTTCCCATTGAGAAGCTCAGCTCATGTACTTGCAAAATAAACTACGACACCTTAGAGACAATGACATAATTTACGAATGTGACATATCCTTTGTTTGCAGAAATGTACAGTGCCATTTTATTCTGGCTACCTGTCTGAACAAAACCAGGCTGACACTAACTGAAAGCAATACATTGAGCATAACATTTTCACTGCAATTGTCTTAATTTTTCAATAAATAGTAATCATGTTGTGCTGAGGTTAACATGTGGTTAGGTTTAGACACAGCAAACTCTTGGTTAGGGTTAGGAAAACAAGGCAAGAAGGGCAAGAAGAGACAACAGCAACATGTTTTATATGCTGTTCCTGGTCCTGCTGTAGTTGTGTTAGCAGTGCAGTCACAGAATCCATCCTCCATCCTCACTGACAGGTAACAGAATAAAAAAAAGTTTTTGGTTTTCATCAGCTATGTGCTGGTAGTGGCAGAGACGTCTCAGGAAGTGTCTCAAATTCAGCTGTTTTTCTTGTGTTTGAAGAAAAATAACTGAGTTATGGTGAGGTAGTTGTAAACACTAACCCTCAAGTAAAAATCAAGTTTTTAACCTGTAATGTTCATATGATGTTTTTTTATAGATGCTTCAAGACATATTATGAGCAAAATAAGCAGTCAGGTCATTGTGATTTGGTAGTCAGTCCTCTGCTCCTCAGAGTTGATCTCATCTAATTAGTGCCACCAGCTGACTGATTCATTACACCTGGTAGGAATCTGTGTCTATATCTTTACTGTGAAGCACTCATGTCAGTAGCACTGATGATGGTCAAGGACTGAAATGTTTGCCATTTTTCTTTACGTTTTATTTTTTTGAGCACCCTTCTTTTTGTGCACAGATGTCCTAAATAATTTGACATTTTTTGGCATTGATCTCAGCCTGTGAACCTTTTTTTGTGGCTGTCCAGCTCAGCTCTATTGGTGTGCAGGTATCTCCTCCTCTCCTGCAGTCGTTTCTTGGTGGTCCATTGTACCAACGCACCAGAGATAAACTTTTTTGTTGCCCTAAGTAGGCGCAGTTTCACAGCAGACCTAAGACTTTGCACAATAAGCATCACCTAATGACAGTCTCAAAAACACAGATTAACAGCCAGAGTTTGTTACATCCCAGACTTTGCGGGCCAATCCAACTTGCACAACAATGAAAGAAGGAAAGCAACTAGGAGCAAAGTTTATCTAACACTAGCAACATGTTATTAGCTGTTTGATAATGTTGTCAATCTGAAGGCTCATTTTAGGTTTTACTGGTTGCAAGTTGAGTTTTGTGTGTTTGGTAAGCAGAGCCAAAGGTGAGCAGGTACTACGCTCGTGCAGTCTACGCATATGACATGACAGGATTTTTTGACAGGATTTTTTTCATGGAGCAAAAACTTATAAATGTCTTCTTTTTTTTTGCTTAATTGTTATGTTATGTTGTTGCTAAATGTTATTGTGTTTCCTAAATGTTGTGTTTTCTGAAATGTTGTGTTTTCTAAATGTTGTTGTGTTTTCTAAATGTTGTTGCGTTTTCTAAATGTTATTGTGTTTTCTGAAACGTTGTTGTGTTTCCTAAATGTTATTGTGTTGTCTGAAACGTTGTGTTTCCTAAATGTTATTGTGTTTTCTGAAACGTTGTTGTGTTTTCTAAATGTTGTTGCGTTTTCTGAAATGTTGTGTTTTCTAAATGTTGTTGCGTTTTCTAAATGTTGTGTGTCCTAAATGTTGTTGTGTTTTCTAGAATATTGTTGTGTTTTCTGAAATGTTATTGTGTGTCCTAAATTTTGTTGCGTTTTCTAAGCGTTGTTGTGTTTTCTAAATGTTGTGTTTTTTGAAGTGTTGTGTGTCCTAAATGTTGTGTTCTCTGAAATGTTGTGTTTTCTAAATGTTGTTGCGTTTTCTAAATGTTGTGTGTCCTAAATGTTGTTGTGTTTTCTAGAATATTGTTGTGTTTTCTGAAATGTTGTTGTGTTTTCTGAAATGATGTTGTGTTCTCGAAATTTATATTTTGACCCTCAGGGCCACCATAGAATGGGTTCTCAGGGGTTTAATCAGTGTCCGGAGGGGAACTTTAAAACTAAATTGTTTTACAACTACAGATGAAAAGATCAAAGAAGGCCTCACAACACATTCTGTACGTTGGCTTAACTGATATTTCTGGGTACATTGTTTATTATTTATTTATTCAGCCTGTTTATTTGCTTACAGGCACTCCCTCACTTCTACAAATACCACCACACCACTTGCACTTAAGGGAGTGCAAAGGCCTGTCCTAGAACAGGCGTACCAGTACAACATTTACATGGTGCCTCTGAAATCAGATTATGTATGGGTTCAATTGACTTAATGGATTTGAAGAGACTAGATCCTATTAATGAATAGGCTGCCCTAAGGCACTGCCCCAGCCAATAGCAAGCTAATCTGGCATGCAAATTAAATCCTGCCTCAATATGCCTGCCTGTTTAATGCGATCCATTACACAGTTTCACTTATTTATATATACTATTATAAAAGAATAGGCTTATAAACAAACTGAGGGAGGGGGTTGTTCTACAAATGGTGCTGTGCTGGCTTGTTTCCCCGTGCAGTGGCCCCGGGGCCAGTGGAGGGTGCGGTGATATTCACTGCCAGTCACTGACAGTAGAAAATATGGAATTACCCTCACAGCTGCTTTGAACTGTGTATGAACTTAATTTCAGTTTTCTGACAAACGCATTCTTTTATGATAGAATTTTGTTTTACATTTCAGGACATGGTGCTTTTAGATTTGATTGTATTTGAAACATTTAATCTCCTGTACCTCTCTTTCACTCCTCATTCAGCAGTTTCAGCCCACCGTGCTGCGGAGAGATAAATGATTTGTAGGCTGTTTGTATTCGAAGTCATAATCTGGCACATGATCACGCTGAAGGCTGAGCGGGACGTCTGCTGAGGAACTCCGCCGCTTCCAGCCTCTTCGGTGCTGCCAGGCTCTTCATGCCTGGTTACCTTAGAGCCCGCTTTGTTAGTGTCGGAGGGAATAGGGGTCAGGGAGAGGCCAGATTTCACCTGACCCCTCCTGAAATATTACAGCCAGGTTTACTCATGTCTCCAGCTGGGGAAAAGAAGGCCTGGGAGGAATCCCGCTTAGGTTAGTGAGAATATTGTCAGAATCTGTTGAGAGTTTTTTCCACTGATGAGGTTTGAGGTTAAATCTTTGTTCTACAAGTATAATTTCAGTCAATCCCCTGCATTGTATAGCTGCGTGAAATTCAGATGAGGGACAGGAAGTGATAAATGCATATACTGCGTGAACTGAAAATAGTGGAAAGTGATGACATAGAGGGGTTGCATGAACCTGCAGGCAGAATGTAGAATCAGAAAATTGAAACTTAAGTTGGATGTGATCCATACAAAACAAAGAAAAGTGATTTTGCTCATGTTACTAATGTTACCAGTGCCGGCCCTAGCACATTTGGTGCCCTAGGCGAGTCTCCCCCTGGTGGCCCCCAGTAAAATAGGAGAAAAAACAATAAAATATTACATAACATTTTAATATAATAATAAAATGTACAAATTAATTTTCTAATTGAACTAGGGATGCGCTGATTTTGAAATTCTGGGATGATACTGTGGGTTTTTTGCAAAACGCAAGGCACACCGCTCTGCCCTTTTTTTAAAAAAAAAATTGAATGCCACTAGTAAAAAAAAAAAAGCGCTTGCTGCGCCTTTTCATTGTTGCCAGGCAACCACCCTATCACGTCCTTACACTTACCTTCCTATGTAATCAATCTACTGTTTATTTTCCCCCAGTAAATAGTATCTAGTTACTAAAGTGTTCAGGCAGAGGGTACTTGCTGTAGCTCTGGTTGAGGGTGAGAGGCTGTCAGTAAATAGTTTGTTGGGCACAGGGAAACAGAGATCTGTGTGGGTACATGAGACCCTAAAAAAGAGGGTGGATCATGGGGAGCACCACCAGTTGGTCCAGGAGCTTCTCCTCGATAACGGAAGTTTCCAGGCATATTTTAGGATGATTCGGGGGCAGTTTGACAACATGCTGTCTATCTTCAGGCGGTATAGCTCTGGGTATCTGATACCACCAGCTTCTCCTTCATTGTTTCCTAACTGTAAACTTGTTGTTGTGACCACCACAGAAGGCCCGCCTCTCAAATTGATTGGACAATGGAAAAAAAGATGATGAAAAAAGAGATTACATGGGGCGTTTTTCCACTCTGAGTTGAAGTTTTTTCAACTCAAGGAGTTCAGAGTGTTCTGGCAAAAATTCCAGGCGCCTAGAGCACAGAAACGCAAGGCGCATGGCAACGCAAAAACCGCCAGCAAAAAGCTTAATTCTCATTAAAAATAATTACAAAAAGGTGTCTCCAGCTGCTAAAATGCTTTCTTCGTGATCAGGGCCTTCATGTGTCTTAAAAGAGACAGTTGCTAACAAGTGGCTAAATGAGATAGTAGGATGTCATCATGCCGAACATGGCTTTACAGCCTCGTTACGGTGGCAACGTGGACACCATGCGACTGTGGTATGTCAATGGAAAAATCCCACTGGCTTTTTCTTGAGGGCGACACTAACCACTATGTTGGCCTACAAAAAAAACATCATCCCTGTAGCACCTACCTAAACATGTTCCCTTGTAGCCTGTAGCCTCATGTAGCACCAGCCTTACTGAGGATCAAAGTCTGATTCAATCTGGTTCAACCACTTTCTGAGCATACTTCAGCACAACTGGCTTTTTTGAGCAAAATTGAATAAGACGTGAATTGAATATTTTCTGTTTATCTGACACGGGTTCCCTGACAAATATAAATAAATAAAGCCTTCCCAATGCAGGTATGCTTGAGTGTGTGCACCTCATTTCAAGCACAATTAACTTGAAATGGAGTGCTGCAGGATCAATAGTCCCCATTTGATCCAGGGGGGGTCTGTCACTCCATGGAAATGGCACACATATGGTAATACAGCCAGCTTAACAACAACTTAGAGGATTTACTGTTGCCGTTTTCAGGCCAACATGAATAACAAACAGTGGGCCACTCTTGGGAGCCATCTTCTTTTATCTCGGCTTCAATTAATCTTAAAGAGAGATGCCATTTAAAGCTAATGAACAGGGGGTAAAACTAATGCATATTGATACCAAGAGGTGAAAGCGTCAGAATAAGACCGTCTGTAATATTCAGAGGCATAGGAGGGGAGTCATGTTGCAGGATCCGTCGCTATAGGCAGCCTGGCTATAGTAGCCTGCCTCAGAACACAACATAAAAAGATAAATGAACACTGAATGACCCTGACGTAGCCCTGTTCCTTCATCATATAAATAACAAAAAGCAGAGCGAATAAAGCAGACTGTGCCGGGGCCAATTCCCCAACGGGTGCTTATATGAAATTCAACTTTCAGGCGTTCTCCCAGCTCAGAATGTGGCATTTATTTGCAGGACTCTGTTTCAATTTAAGGGGAATGGCAGCTGAAGGAGGCACAGGGGACAGTGTCTCATCACCGCCACTTACCACTCTTATAGGCCTGCTGCCGGGGAGGAAAACCTCAGCAGGCAGCTCCACTTAAACAGTGAAGACCTCCACCAGTCAATGTAATGTGCAAGGCTCTGATAGCCTCATATTCTCAATCCTGTTTGAGTGTGTGGGTGTTTGTCTGAGTGTGCGTGCGTGTGTGTGTTTGTGGCTAAGTGTTGCACCCTGAAAGGTTTGTTGTGTTTCGGGGAACACATGTTTTTGAAACGCTTGATATGTTTAAAGGTTTTTCATATTTGATCTTTAACTACAACGAAGAAAAATGAGACGCCAACAAAGGTTTCATCTTGTTAGGAAGAATTTATTATGTGAAGCTTCCTTTAAATAAAAAAAATAATGCAAGTTAAACTCCCATGTCCTCAATAAATATAACAAATGTATAATCTTATTATTATTGCAAAATCCTTTTACCTTTACATCCTACAGCAATTGGCCAGCCCTGCCAACGCTTAAAGGAATACTTTGACATTTGGGGAAATACGCTTATTTGCTTTCTTGCCGCGAGTTAGACGAGGAGATCAATACCACTCTCATACCTGTCTGTTGAATATAAGGCTTCAGCCTGCAGGGGGTTAGCTTAGCTTAGCATAAAGACTTGTAACAGGGGGAAACAGCTAGCCTGCGTCTGTCCAACAATAACAAAATCAGCCTTCCAGCACCTTCAAAGCTCACTGATTAATGCTGCATTCATGTGCTCTTTGGATGGTCCCATTTCTTGAGATGGCGAGTCATCCTTCCAACTTTGGTGCGTTCATGAGCATTTAAGTCGTAATGTGAGAACAACATGGATGAGGCTGCTCTCATGTTCTGTTCATATAACTACAAAAAGTAATGCATCACAACTCGTATATAATCCACAACTATATTGAAAACAATTAATTTGAGGGCGCAGAAAACATGGCATGTGTATGATTCCTAATGCTGATGGGAGAAAAGAAGGAAGTAGTATAAAGAGTGAAAGTTGGTGTAAGCAGGCAGGTTGGGGTCAAACAAACACAGGACTTCCCCCAAGAGACCTGCTTTTGTGTCCCATGTGAAAGCAAGTAAACTCTTTATTTTAAGGTATGTCATCACTGTGTTTCTTTTCCTAAACCCAACCTACATAACTTTACATTAAGTATTTAACTTTACATTAAGTTTATAACATGATGATGTCATTTGTGGGGTGTTAAATCATTGGATATCATAAGAACCATTGTATGACAATATGTTGCATTAATGCTACAAAGAAGATGTGTTGTATTTTATTGCTTTGAGTATTCAATAAGCAACACGTTGATAGCGATTTCCAATATATCCATCCCAGACTTGCTGCTGCACCAGTATATTTGTGAAAACACTAAAATAGTGCTTTAACTGATTTAATATAGGGTTAATGCTAATAGATAACTTTTCTAACTAATCAAGGTCACTCTACATCGACGGCAACTAACTGTTACATCCTAATACCATATTACAAATTACATTTTAGCAAAAAATGTATATCCAGTATGTGAATTAATAAACACTTTATTACCATCAACCAAACATTTGCTTTTGTCCGCCATGTTCCTGTATTTATGATGTCAAAGTCTGTAAGTTGTGTACCAAATGACTGTCCGAGTTGTTGTTCCAACTTCGGGGTTTTTTCGCAAGAATATTCCCAGTGGGGAACTAATGTTTTAAATTATTTGATTATTATATCTTGTTGACAAAGTCAAGGGATCTCGTTCCATCTGTTTTTAGTCCTCGCACTACAGTCCAGTCGCCAAAAGATTTCAGAATTCAGATTTTCTTATTGTCATTGTACAAACATACAGTGAAATTTAGGTGCACTCAAGGACTGAGCTCATATATAAAAATAAGTAATTAATAGTAATAAAAATAAACACAATTGTAGATACCATACACTCATTGCCAATGTATGCAGTATAAATGGGATAAACATACATAATTTTGCACTTAAAATAAGTTATTGCACTTAAGAAAAAGAACTGTAATGTGTTTTAGTGGGTTCGCTTCAGTTCAGAGTTCAGTAAGGGAATAGCTTTGGGGTAGAGACTGTTTATGAATCTTGTGGTGTGTGTTTTGATGGACCTGTAGCGTTTTTTGGGGAGCAACAAAGTTTGCATTGTACATTTCTGCAATCATTAATACCTTAGATTTGCATGTCTCATACATTTAATGTCAATGTTTCTAAAGTGAACACCCTTCACGGTGTTTCCACCAATGTTTGTGGCACCTTACTTGTTTTTTTTAGCAGCACATTGTGGCATTTCCCAGCAGCATGTGAGCCCCTGAACTTAGGTGTTTTTCATCAACCCATCCCTACATTTCCAGCAGTTTTTGTGCCAGAAAACGTGGATGCTTTAAGCCAAAAACGATCTTTTCCTAATTATGACCAAGTGGTTTTTGTGCCTAGACCTAACCTTGTTGAAATGCAAAGTTTCATCATATCCACGACAAAAGAATGTACAAATTTAACGTATCCATAGTTTACAGAAACTTACAAAGCAAACCTTTCTTCTTATCCGTTCGGTTGTGCACTAAGCAAACTGACTCGTGTATATATGTCATTTGAATCGGACCAGTGAAGACACCATTAAAGATAATGGTTACCTGTTATAAATTTCATGTTCTGCCTTTGTTAATAACTATCTGCATTGTAAAGCACACACACAAATGCGAGAAAATAAAAACTAGAGCTAAATAAGAGCTCAAAGAGACCATCCTATAGGTCACATGTTCTGATGCTGAAAAAAAACCTAAATTAATTATCTTGTATTTTCACCCCAGGAGTCACTGAGAAACCAGACTAACTAAAACAGTGTGACTTCCTGCCCAAGGACGTTCCTGGGACCGTTCTTGAAAAGGCGGCATACGGACGTTCCTCGCCCAAAGGGTTAATGTTGATGAAAAACAAACAAACATGTCCATAAATAGGTGCTTTCCCTGGAAGAAAGACTTTATATGCTACCAGCTCATTTGGAATTCAGCTGAATGTCTCGCACAATGGTCGAACATACAGGGCTGACGATGGGGGGTAAATTAGAGCTCGGAGATGAATTATCAAACAATTAAAAAAAAACAAAAAAAACAAGCGAGGCTGAGCCAAAGGGAAACAGAGCACAGATGATATTGGCAATGGTTTTGAGATGCTCTTGTCTTTCTGGGTTAAGTCAGTCTGTCTTCTGATCTAGTTTTTTATGCTTCTGGCGACTGTAATGCAGCGTGTCATGAGTTGTTTAAAGCCCAAACAGTAAGAAAACGAACGCTTTGTTTCAAAATCTATTCCTCAGCAATCAACAAATCAAATGTGAAGTCACATGAGCCGACAGTGAGACCGGTGAAATGGCAAAGGATGTGTCCATCCCCACCCCCACTCTCGCTCCACCCTGCTCTCTGTGTTCCAGCGATATTCATTTTGATTTCAATTAAAGATCCTGAGTGTGACTCTCGGAGAGAAATTGCCTGCCTTTAATTAGGTAGTCTAAGTTCATGGAAGCAATTGTTGTTTCCCCAGCACTTTCAATTTGATGAGCCAAGGACTCCCATTTTATAGCTATGAATGAATATGGTTTCATACCCCTCAGGTTCCTTGTCCTGCTAACTGTCTCGCAACCAAACAGAGAATATTACTCGTGTGTTTCTCATTAGTCGTCGGGGTTATGCTGCCATGGGAGCATATATGTGTGTGCGTGGACTGCGGGTGGGCTCTTCCATCTGTGATGAAGAGGTCAGTAGCTGGCTAGGACCACATGGTGCGGTGCAGGCCGCTGCCCGCTGGTCAATAATCTATTACAGGACATCCCTCCTCCTCCTCCATGTGACTAATGCACTGCACGGAGATGGTCTCCCAGAGGTTAATGCGGCTCGGCTGACCCCGGTCCCCTCTGACAAACACTGTCAATGCTCGATTCGGAAAAGCTCTTCCTCAGCCAAATATCAGGACGGTCCACTCTGAAGGTTGCTTGAGGGGTGTTCAGGGATTCATATGGGAGTCCAAACATCCAGTGATATGTCAGTATGACTAATTGCCAAATACATTTTCACATTTTGATGCAGAGATGATCCAGTAATCTCATACAAGTGCATAAAGTGCACAACTGTATTTTTATTTTAATAGCTTTATTAACAGTCTATAATAATTAACTAATGTTTTATAGAACTACTTTTGGGTTGCCAGGTTGTGGCTGTTGTTTGTCCTCCTCCAGCATGACACTTGATTTTCTGTTTAGCTCTTTACCTTCATGAAGGCTCCTCTAATGGACCATTTGACCCCTGACCTTTTTTATCAGACTCAATGGACTACTGTAGAAACTTGTAATTAATGACTTTTTAATGTTACTAATTACAGATGGATTTCTTAATTTGCTGTTGACTTATTAGACTGTGAAAAATTGGACCGTCTGTTGATAACTTTAGTAATGGCTTACAAACTGGAAATGCACATATTATCAATGACTTAAAGCTATTGTATAAAGCATACCTAGCATTAATACAGTGTAATTATGAAGGGAGCAAAGGATGAAGTCAGCTGACAAAGTATAAACAGCGTCAAAGTCTGCGTAGGGAGAAGGTCAGGGTAGATGGATGGTTCAAACAAACACAGGACTTTCACCCAGGAGACCACCGTTTATGTCTATGGTGTGAAAACATACTAAAATTTTAACAGATGTACGTAAGTTAACGTTTGTAACATACTTCACTGATATTATACAGGTAACGCAGATTACCGTAAAACTTCAATTAATAGCCCGGGCTATTATTTGCCTACATCACTTAAATCAATGGGCCTATATCTGGGACAGGCCTTTGATTTGAACTTGGATTAATTGTTAATGAAAAGCCCTTTTGATTCTTTTGATCTGAGGACCCTTATACAGACTAAAGGAATATGAATAACTTACAGGTTAATCAAGGAATGGACACATAATTTGAGGTGCCAACAACCCAGTTTTATACATCTAAAGAACTTCTATAAAAAAAAAAACCATGACCCAAACCATGATCTTTTCCAAAACCTAACCAAGTAGTTTTGGTGCTAAGACCTAATGAAACTGAAACCTAACCACACTGCAACCTGCTGGTAGGTGCAGGTGGCCCAGTCTGAAGCATTATAATGGTAGTGATAACGACTGATAACAGCCATTTAATGGGCTGATGACATTTGAAAGGGGTGAACTTATTAGAAAGTGGTATGAAAAGTTATTTTGGATTGAATGATGCATTCATGAGCCACTGTGCTCCACTGTGGCTCAACCAGGACACCCAGATGCAGCACTTTAAAGAAGTCAAATGCAGCACGAAACAAAAGACAGGTGATTCGATAACCCTCCATGTTGTTGGAAGAGAACATTAAATTGAACTGTAATGGATGTTTTACATTCACCACCTTTACCTCCCTCTAAAGTACTAACCTGTTTGCTTGTTCACAACCTGCCCAATCATTTTAAACTTAGATCTCAGCATGCATGTTGGTGAGTACAATGTTATTATAACTAATTTACATTACAAACTAATAGAATTATCTTATTTAAGGGTGTTTATATTCACATCAGATGAACCATGCAGGAATTGTAGCCCTTTCTATACATACCCCCCAATTTTAGGGCACAGAAAATAACTAGCAACTTAAACAAATTCATTGTATTTAATTCAGTTTTTTTTTTCAAAGGCATTTTGCCTTCAGTATGGTGTTCAGTAAGTGAAACATGTGATCAGCTAGAATGAGGTCAGGGCTACACATTTCACCTGATATGGACGTAAACCACCTGGAATTAAAGCTAAATGTCAGCACTTTAACCTCACAGTCACTGTTTCGTTTCAAATCCAATGTGCTGGACTACTCACAAGTAAAACCACATCACTGTCCTGACTGCACTGTAACTGTCAGGTATTACATTACTACACTCTGCTGTGATTGTCTCTGTGTTTGGGGCTGTGAGGTTTAAGATGCCTCTCTGGGCGCTGTGATAAACAGATCTCTCGATAAGAGCTAACTGATTGGTAGAACATCGTGTTGTTCTGACAACCCTCACTTCCAATCAATTTATGCCACAAATTCTTAACTCACATTCACTCAAGCATCGCCTGTGGCCTTGTTCCTCCATTTCCTTTTCCCTTGTCGGCTTCTCCAGCCTCTCTCTTTCTCTGTCAGTTCAATAAACAGCAGTATTTGTCACATTCTTACAAAAATCCACCCTAATTTGGCCTTTAAAAAAAACATGAGCAAAAATTGTTTGTTTTTCCCTCTAATTTGCATTCAGTGATATTTACACTGTAGTTATGACGCGCATAAACGAATTGGATCATGGTTTGTGAACATTACACACTGTATTCATTGTGCATATAATCCACAACATAAAGACAATGTCTCTTTGTTTCACTCTTGTGTTTTAATATATCACCTGCTGCCTCTGCAAGAAGCTGTCATTTGAAATTCTAGCAGCGGGTCTTGTCTGAGTTGCGATGAGGACCACGGGCAGGCCTGATGTCTGCGTGTGGAGCAGAAGGAAATTAGCCGCACCTGAATGACAAGGCAAAGGCTCCCACCCCCAGAGGGACTGTGATCTACACACAAACTCCCTTTTAATAGACTTACACCTCATTTGGCCTCTAAAGCTTGTTGAAGGGTCCCTGAGGACGGGGAGGGGGGAGGCGGGCCCCTCAGAGGTCAGCCCCGCTGCTCGCTGTAAACCAGCTGCAGTGAAAGGGAGAGCTTGATTAGATGGCCATTCACACCCAGAAGGGGACCGCAGCAGAGGGACAATGCCACATTTTCCCTTGCAAAACAACAGGGACATTTTGTCTGGCCTGTCGCGAGCAATATCTGTTATGTTGTGGAAGGCTGTTTGAAAAGCTCAGAGGGGACCGAGTGAGCCTGCATGGAGAGACGACTGGTTGTTCAAACTGCAGTCGCCTCTTTTTAGACAAAAATCAGTGTTTCCTGGTGGGTTTGGAGGAGTCCAGATTTACATAATTCCCTGTTTAGATTAAAAATGTGAAGAATCTTTAATATTGATGGATATTAGTAGATCAATATTGTACTGCAGTATGGATCTATAAAAAATGTGCCATGGATAACACGAGGAAAAAAACTCCCGATTGTGCCGTCTTTAATAAACAATTTATGAGCTGTATACTCCCTTTACGTATAAAAAAAGATACGTCTGTTTCCAGCGCTGTAAACGTCACAGCCTTTATACTTCCATGCGTCCTTTATGATAGCATACAACAAAGCAACGGTAGAGTTCGTAATAATGTGCCTTTAAATGAGGGTAGCGTTGTAGACATGAAATACATCGGCATAACATGTAGACGGAGACTTCTTTTCCCTATATTACCAATTTGCTCTGTACCGCCATCTTTTGGATGTTTTAGTCGTCTCCTACGGTCGTATCTCGCTTGAACTACGCTACACTGCCATCATGATCTCTGGTTGTACTGCTCAGTTTCATCCGTATTCGGAAGCTTTCAGAAAACGTGCACAAATAAAGACAAAATGGATGCAGAGTTCGTACAGCAGACTCCATTTGTGTCCTTACACCTATCTAACGTTGAGCATAAATGAGACCTACCTCTCCACTCTTGTCTTTGAGGTGTTACGAATAATCCTAATTCCAATGTACAAATAAAATATTTCGAGGGAATACGCTTACTACGCTTTGATAAGAGTTAAGTGCAAAGATTGACACCACTTTCATGTTTTTACATTAATGTTGCCTTTAAAAGCAACTTGTGAGCTTGTGATGATGACATAGGAAGTCGTGTAATGTTACATTATATGCTTGGCATTCAAGTGGTTAAGTCACGAGAACACTGCTGCGAGGTAACGGCAATGTTGACGCTACTGTTGACATCTAGAAACCACCGAGGCTAACAAGCTAGCAAGCGGGTAATAATGACACAGGAGAGGATGAGACCGTTGGGAATATCAACAATTTCCTCAGATATATTATAAAATTAAGAAGGCAAACTATATACGACTAAAATTACAATATATTAACTTACTATACACTGAAAAATGAACTTCCATGGTCTCCACCATTTCTCAAAAATAATAGCAAACACCTCCCACATCCTGAATTTGGAGCTTTCAAATATATATACATATATATATGTATATATATATATATATATATATATATATATATATATACTTAAAAGGTTGTGAATAAGAGGGGGGGATTCATTCGGACTCTTCTTGTGAACACGGTTAACACGACCCCATTTGAAGGCAGCATTAATATGAAGCTACCTCTTAGCAGCCAGCTAACTTAGCTCAGCATAAAAACTGGGAAGCTAGCTTGGCTCTTTCCAACAGTAAGTAAATCTACCGGCACCTCTAAAGATCATGAACTAACATGTTATATATTGAGTGTTTAATTTGTACAAAAAAAAAAGCTATACAGGGATATGTAGACTATTTCTAGAACGAGAACCTTCCTGGAGTCTCTGCTGGTTGGTTGGCAACTTGTCCTGACCAAGAAATACTTTATCAAACAACCCCCCTTTTTTTTACTTAAGTTTTTGAACAAATTTAAAAAACAAAATACGTGTCAATGAGCGTTGACAGTAGGATTTTATTACCTTCAGACAGAGCTAGGCTAGCTGTTTCCCCCCATGTCCAGTCTTTGTGCTAAGCCAAGTTAGCTGGCTACTGATGGTAGCTTCACATTTACTCCACTAAGATGACAGACGTACCAACCGTTTAATCTGACTCTTAGCAAAAAAGCAAATAACGGTTCTTCCCCAAATGTTGAACTATTCCTTTCCTCTTCTAAAGTGTTTCAATACTTTTGAATTATGTTTTCTTTTAAAGGACATAGGGGCTTCTATTGGCAGAAATGGAATATAATATTCATAGCTATGTCTTTATTTCGTCTAAGCTATTTTTATAATCACCTAAAAATACGAATCATTGTGTTTTCATTCCCGTAGAATGAGTCGTTTATATCTACATTTACGGAGCGGGTCCTCCTCCATGGAGTCCACCATGTTGTTTCTACAGTAGCCCAGAATGAACAAATCAAACGCCGGCTCTAGGTTCGCCATTCATCTCCAGTACACACTCAATCCTACACAGTGGACCTCTAAATCAAAGCAGACATGATCTTCTTTTTTAGTCAATTTAGGAACACAATCACCAAATGTATTTAAAAACCCTAGTCCTAATGTCCGAATGCCAGCCAAATTGCATGCATTCAACCTATACGCTAATTTGTACATTTACACAACACACAACATTTGACATTATTTAACTTATTGGTTGGAAAGTCAAAATAAACAACTTGTCAGCAGCTACTAGTTATTGAAAAAAATACTTCGGTTGACGTTCACTCGTTCTAAACTTCCTCTACATTTTACCCTCCTTTTCACATGCTTCATGCTTGTGCGCTCACACTGGTCCACAGTGTATTTCAGCAGCTATGGAGCTTCACTGTGATGATACCATGTTCTCTGTCTAAGCTTCAGACATAATATGAATTCATTTTGCCTCATTTGAGCATCAAGGGTTCTCACATGCTTGTAATTGGAGAGATGAACCCTGTGATCTGGACAACGGCAGAGGATAAAAACTAAGGTGGGTGTAATTTTCTTCACATGGAGAAAATGGTGCGGGAAATAAATAGCTAAATAAGCAATTTGTCAAGGCTTTTATTTTGACATTACATTCTTGATAAACTAGAGTTGTTATTACACATTATTAAAGCTGCCAGTTCATAGGTTTGAATTAGTATTTGTGAGTGTAGTATAAAGTGGATTTCATCAGCATTGACAAATAATTTATTTTGGGAGATAAAAAAATCTACTTCCTGATTGCTAAACAATAGCTCCACTAGCTATTCTAATTGTCGAATGGTGAATCTGTTTCAAGTGACACATGACGATAAACTGGGGATTCATTGTGTTTGTGCGCCTGGCTCGATGCTCTCACTGCCTGTTTTTTTTCTCTTTACACTTCATTCAATGACATCCAAAAACATTGATGGTTAATTATTTCTGAGGAGCCTTTTTGCATAGCTCCTGTATCCCCGGGTTAATTCAGTAGCATTCCCTTATCTTCCCAGGGGTATAGAGTTTGCATTTTAAGTGAGGCACAGCACAGACACTCAGCAGCATCTTAACTTCCTAAGTTGAAGTGTGGCTGGGGTTAAGTGGTCCCTATGCTCACAGCACCTATCTCAGCCCAAACATGACAGCTGGGGACTTGACTGTTGCTATGGAAATCAACCCCCTCCCCCTCCTCCCTGCCCGTCCAACCCCCCCGAGTGCATGAAAATGCCCCAGACTGCTCATTTGAGACCATACAAGTCCTCCTCCTTCTCCCCGTGTTAACAAGTCAACTTTTCTGTTGTTCTGCCCTGTTTCAAACGGGGTTTATTGCAAATGGAAAATGGCTCGGGGTGCACTCGGGTGCTTAACGGTGCTCAGCTCGGCTTTGCAGCTGGAAAATTTCCTAGAATGGGCTCCAGTAAGCTGGCTGGAGATGGAGACTGAGGAATTGCTCGCCTAACAGTCTTCCTCAATTTTAAATAACCATGATAGGAATATAATGCAAGCACACACTGTTTGTTGGTTTCTTATCATTAATGTAATGAATATCTATTCTGTCAGGATAGTTGTTATATCAAGAGTTATAATCCTTATGATGTTCACTATAGCAACCCTTTTTGGTACTGTTTATGTTCAGCAATAGCCTTTCAGTGTGTTTGTATTTTAAAGGAGCTCTATGTGACATTCAGAGCATGAATATAGCAGCAAACAACTACTAGCTATGTAAGGTTATAGTGGAGTAACGACGTCATGAGCAGAGAATGAAGTCACACTCCCCTAGTGTGTTGTAATCAGAGCTTCTCTGTTCTTTGTTGTGGTAGACGGTCCGGCTGCATGAGCATGTTAGTACATGTGAGTCCCTCTGTGTGTGTCCCACTGGATAGCTATTCGCCACTCCTCTCTCACGCTTGTCAGACTGTTACTGCTGATAACGCAGTTCAGTTTCAGTTCTGGTGGGACGGTGTTGTTGTGGAAGCATAGTGCCCCCACTCTGGTTCCCCATCAGGTTAACACCATTAGCCCTGGCACTGTAGCAGTCGTTCGCGCTGTTTAGCACCATTAAGCCCAGTTCAGACCAAAGATTAGTGACGACACAAGTTAAAACTTGCAGCTACTTGCAATGTGCCGGTCCACGACACTCTGCAAACCTGTGCGTTCGCACCAATGCAGCTAGACAAGACTGTATATTTTCTCCATTATCTCAGTAACCTACCTATCTACTTAGTAGTACACCCACCTCATCAATTACCACTACACTACTGGTTACATACATCCAAATACTACACATTTATTTTATTTTATTTAACCTTTATTTAACCAGGAAGTCCCACTGAGATTGAAGGGGGCAGTAGCCTATCAATGCACATTTAAAATGTAACAAATACAACATATAATACAAAATAGAAAACAAAATAGGCCCCAAGATGGAACCCTGGGGGACACCTTTAGTGATCTCAAGAAATTCTGATTGCGATGATCATCATCATCATCCAGAAGGTGCCTTAAATATACAGTACATATATGCATTCAGGCAAACATTTACATATATATTCATACATACATAATCATAGAAACCAACCAAACACAAAAGACGACCAAACAAACTTGTGTGTGTCTATCTTTTTTAAATAAATGGTAAACACTGCTGCACATCCTGTCTCCTGTTCTGTAAATATGAACTGCTGACTGGGAAAATATTTTTACTCTAATTCCTGTTGGTAACAGCAGGAGGGATATGTATAATATTGACATCATCCACCTGCATTATGTCAGGAACTTTTCCCTCAGAAGTTGTAAACATAACATGAAGTCCAATAAAAAAAAAAAAAGTTTTATGAAGATGTTTATGAGGAGAAGGATTTTGTTGATGCACATTTTTCAGGTTATACCAAGAAGAGGAAATACAAAAAGTCTCTCCACTTCTGCCATTTGAACGATTGTATGTGAAGGCTTTAATTTTAAACATGTTTCAGATTGTTGATCCTTTCATCGGTCGTCCCAAAATCAAAAGTAAGCCTTCAACCACAAGTCACAAAGAGGTGCTTTTAGGATTTCATCTTAAAGCCATCAATTCAAAGTTTCAACTCCCAAACTTGTGGTATAAACACTGTTTATTCCCTGAGAAGCCGCCTGAAAGAAAGTGCTGGAGGAGCTTCCTAGCATTGCCGCCATAAATAATTATCTGCTATACATTTCATCACTCCCACTCCTTTCCTGTCTCGATCAATCCTGCGCCGAGGAGCCTTGCATGCTGCTGTAAAATGACTGGAAGCTGATGGATACAGTCCCCAGCAGAGCACGTGACCTGTCTCCATCGGCGCTTATGGCACCACATTTAATCTAAATGTAGTCCTTGACAACGGGAGGATCCTCGCTTAGCTGTGTGGGATCTTTGCGGTTGGAAATGTTTTATATATATGTTCGTACTTGAGGTTTTTATTCTGAAAATGGACAGTTTACGGCGTGTTTTTTTGTCACATTGGTTAGAATGGTTTAGCATCCAGAGAAGAAGAAACCAAACATCAGATCATGTTTTTATTGTTTTGTACTCTCAGATTAATAGTGACAAAGTTGTGAAAGTTGTATCAGTGTTGGCTGCGAGGATGCAGGTGGGAGCTGACCAATCCCGTGCCAGCTCTTCTCCACTCAGCTCCTTTCTCCAGGGCAAAGCGCTGGCCTGCTGAGAGCACACATGAGCGGTCCACGGAAGGGCCGGGATCCCGACAGCTCTAACCCCCCCGCCGACATCTCATCCGTCTTGCAGTGTGTTGGCACTGTGAAGGGTAAACTGGGCTGATCTGTGGGACAGGCGGGGAGGGCACAGGAGAGCAGCCTTCCCACCGGAGCCCCGGACCAGCACGCTCAGATTAGAGGAAATTTGTTCCACAATATTGTGGCCTCCTGCTTTCCAAGGCTGGGCCCGCACAGACGGCAGAGGCAGAGATTTGGGCGGTGGCCAAGCCTTTTCGTCGGGCTCCTCGTTCGCGCCACATGTGCCGAGCTCGACTCCCCGCTGATCCTTCTAGCTTTATAGCCTCCCTGCCTGATGGAACAAATGCTACATCGCAGAAAATAAACTTATCTCATTTGGATGACAACACATTCCCCCAGGTTATAATGTTGCACCATTTTGAAAAGGCAGACAGGGTCAATTGTACATTTCCAGCTCAACCAGGGAGTCTTTTGCTGTGAAAGTGCCTGTCTCGCCACATGCCTGACAGTGAATTTGGAACAATTTGCCTTATTGACTCCCTTGGTGTTTGGTGTAAAGTATTCCCCTTGTTTGGTGCTAAACATATATATTTCCTCACAGATATTTCACGACATCTTCAGTGAACAAAAGAAGAAGGGAGTTGTTTTACAGGCTAATAGGTATGTTTCAATCCATTACATCAGCCAGTGTTGTTTTTTTTTCAGACTGGAGGATGCATGACATGATTGATGACCTTAGGAGATTATCCCCAATACAAAAGCCATCATTGAACAGCAGGGCTGCCATTGTGTGTGGGATGTCTCCCATTGATTTAAGTAGTATATTTTCATGATCTATAAAGAGGCCAGCTGGAGAGAAAATTGTTTGCTCTCAAACATTTAGTGTCTATAAGCAATCACACTCGTGATTAGAAAATGATTATCACTCTTTGATCTCCTTTATGTTTGGCTTTTTTGGGGGGAATAAGTATAGTTACATGCTTGTGTGTTGTTAATTGGTTACAACCAGCTGAATTAAGTTAAATTAACCCAAATGACAAAAAAAGAAACCCTGACACATTTTTTTTTCACTTACTACAGTGGTATCTATCCATGTAGACAGTTTTGGTTTTATTTGCTGAGGTTTTGTCTCTTAGACCTCGTCCACACATACATTAAAATATTTTAAAACATAGCTTTTTCTATGAGTTTTGAAATTTCATCCACATGCAAACTGAATAATAGTTTGGTTAAAATTGTTTCAATGTTGATGTATAGACAAGGAAAACAGTAGGACGTTTTTGGCTTGTGATGCCAGAGTGCATCTCTTCTGTGAGATGAATGAGGGTGCCATTTCTTGCACTGGCTGACGCGACCAGAAAAGTGCTGGTCCTAACCTTGTAAACAGGACTTTTTCCACATGTTTACACACGAATGTAACATTACTCTTCCACTATTGAGGAACACAGGCATCAGAGTGTGCTGTACTGCTAACACTCCTACGACATCAACACATTCTTACTCCCAACTCGTCAAATACAAGCAGCAAACTCCGGGACTGAAAAAAATGAAGTCAACACAAAATAGCCAAATGTGGTCACTTTTAACTAAAAAACAACAACAAAAAAACCCAACAACAAGGTGGCGACAGCTGAAAGGCCCAACTTGAGGCTTCAAAACACAAGTCTACAAATCAATGGGTGATTTCACGGTAGCTACGTCCATTATTTTTACCATCTATGCTTGGTCCAGTGGCATAAGGAAGTTACACTATTATGATAAGCCCTAGTGCATGCTATCGTGCATGTTTTGTCTTGACACAAATACAGACTTGACATTGGACAACATCAACACATATTACCCAGCAATCATCACTGCATATCTGACACAAATATCAAAGAAAGTAAGAAATTAATCATTTAATTGAATCGTTTTTATAGTTTATTCATAGATTTTATAGCTTATGTAGAAAAAGCATCTAATTTTGTTTTAGATAGCTAATGGCACCGTATTTAAGTCATTTTTATCATTCTCTTTTGAACACAGGTATATATTCACTGCGGCAATCTGAATCACTTGCAAGGGCCCGCTCTCTCTATGGGCCCCACCATCCAACAGGCCCCAGTGCAACCACACTGCCTACACTGTCTATCTTTACACCCCTGGCTTGGTCAGTTGCCCTAAACTTTGAACTATGACGCTCTAGGTATCCTCCCTGCGTCAGTTTTGGATGATCAGGGAGGCCGTTTCAATGTACGCCAGCTACATGAATTTTGTCTTTCTAAAATCAATTTCCGTTGTCACAGGAAATGTAAAGCCTCAGCTTATTAAATACCTACTGCATATTCAAAATAAAATTAGAATGTAAATAAAAAAAACTTCAGTTGTACTTTCTTAGGTTTAGTCAACAATCGCACGTAGTTAGGTTTAAATAAAACACTATGGCTTGGCTTAAAATAAGTACATTTGTTACTAACATTAAGTCGTGGGACATATGTCACTAGCGTTGTATGCTACACATATTAGCACACTACGTTATTATTAAACTAACGGGACTGACTTTTAAGTTTAATCAGGACACGACCAGTGGGAAGTCTGGAGTTTGTTTGACCCATCCACCTCCACTTCCTTGCTCCTTATACTACAGTGGTTGCTTGGAGAGTGATAAAATGCTGCTGCCTGGTATATCTTGAGTGAGATTTATACTTAAACGTCGAGTCAACACCATACCTACACTGTAGCCTGATGTGTACTTCCCCAGAAATGTAACTGCACGTGGCGGCAACACAGACCTCCTGTCTATGTCTGTAAGCCGGAACCATTTCCCTTAATGGAAACAAAGCTTTTATTTACTTTTATTTCAAAGATAAGAAACAATGAATTGTGAAGACAATAAAGCCACCCATAGGCTATGTCTTATGCTGCTAAAGGGTGCTTCAGTGTGTCGGTATCTGACGCCGAGGGCCTCTGTCCAAACATTGGGTTTGAGGGTTTGGGAGTAAAAATGAATTAATGACACAGACCCTGCCACCAACGTCATCGACTGTTTGCCGGCCTTTTCTTGACAGCGCTTCAATTGTGTTTACATTTGGATGGAGATTTTTTCAACAGTACTTGTGTGGACAAGATTGTTTTTTGTGTGTGTGAGAACAAAGGAGGAGAAAAACAGTTGTCAATAATGTATGTATGGTAAGGCCTAGATTACCTCCGCCCCAATACAATGCAGATGGATGGGGTTTCATTTGAAGCACTCAAAGCATTTAAACAACCCTTACTCCTTCAAAATATGCTTATTTGAATGATGCAATTTGAATGAATGAATCTAACCTGCAGAGGAGCAGCAGTGTGTCCACCTTTCAGTCCGCCTCAACACCCTTTCTTCTTGTCTCTTCAGCTGGTCCACCCATTCATTCCCAAACAACCTTTTAATAGACCTCTTCTGTCCACAGAGGACCTATTAACCACAGATTTGTTTTCATCTCTCTGACAAGCCAAGAGAGGAGTGTACTTTCCACACAAAAGAGCCCAGAAGAGCCATGAAACAAAAATGTGAATAAAAAGACTAGAGGATATCATTATATACAAATTAATTCTCTCCTGAGCTGTAGCTGCCCCGTCCTTTGGCTAAGAATTGGACTGTCTTAATTGCTTTATCGCTTAGCCGTGTGCTTCCCAGCAATCAAGTGGCTTCCATTTAATTCAAGTGCCACCAAGATGGGAAGAAAGTGGCCTCTCCCTGGCCCTGGAGCATAATAGACAGTGGATAGTGGGGATACACCCTCCAAATTGGAAAACACTGGACCATAGATTAACAGAAATGAACACCATTAGCTTGGCGATGAGGAAATCATTTTCCCCCCTCAGGTGTTTTGGAAGGCACAGTGAGACTGTGGCTGCGGTGGCAACTCTGGGCGATCCGAATCTTTTTTTTAGGTGACCCTCGTGAATATTCAAGAGCCGAGGGATTTAGTATCAATTTACAGTTTTAATAAAAGTCAGACAAGGAGATTTGTCAAAACATAATCCTGATTAAAGGGAAAAATATTAATTAAAGGAGGTATCTCATCAACAGATACGTTTTTCACAACTGTCTACTGGGAAATACTTTGTGACACTTTTATCTTATAGAGAGGAAAATCACTTACCACCTTTTGATTATTATCCTTATTACCCCAGTTCATACCCAGAGTTTTATACAGGTTTATTGCTAAGTGAGACATTTAAATCTTTAATGAACGAAAAGTAATGTCTAGTAGGCCTTGTGTAGTAATTGTCTTCCATGGCAAATTTTCACAGCTTCAGAAAATACATGAGGACAGGATACAGCATTAATTTTACATGTAAACAAAACAAATATGTACCTGGTAACAAGTAAATGATGTGAGGGCTCCCAAAACCAAGTTCAAGAAATAATTAAGCTAACTGCTGCTTAAAAATTTACACTACGGAGTTACTGTGTGGCGCTAACATTACAATCAGGCAGGCTAGTGAAATCAAAATCAGACTAGGCCCTCTCGACAACAACAAATTACACACATCAAATACAGTTCAGTCAGGAACACTATAGTCAAAGAAAACTTTATTTCCATTTGTAGTATTATATTTGGTGATATGGCTCTGTTCTGGGGCCTCTCTGCCTTTCCTCGGCCCACGCAGAAAATCTCTTCCACATGCATACATGGAAAGTGTAAGGCGGAGAGAGCACACCTCTCTGCCCTTCCACATGCAAACGAGGAAAGCCTGAGGCAGAGAGAGCAAACCTCCCTGCCCTTCCATGTGCCTACATAGAAAGCCTAAGGCAAGGAGAGCAGCAGCAAAAAAACCCAAAGCGTCTTTTGGAGGAAGCAGCAACAGTAGACTCCCTTCCATGATCAGCTGCTCCATCAGTTGATTGGGCTGTTTGAGATCAGCTGATGTAGCTGGGATGTGAGCTGAGCTTGACATCGTGTCCTGCCTGAACTAACGCTATGCTCATTACGTCACTAAAGCGTTTGCTGTGTTAACTGGACACCCTTTAACTTATAAAATACAGACAATACAGTTTCACCAACAAAAATTAACTTGTAATGGTATTTGAAAACAACATATTACAACCTCCTAAAGGGGCGGGGTAGTGGTGAAACCCAAGTGACACAGATACAGGAAATGAATCTTAAGTCTCAGTTTATCAGCGGTCTCTGGTAATAGTTCCACCTTTTAACCGTGAGCTTGTTAGCCTAGCTTGCTAGCTTCCTCTTTTGTGAAATACAAACTTTACAGCATGAAACGGCTTTCTATAAATACTTGTAGCAACACTGCCCCTCAGATGTCAGTGATCTGCTGCTGTGAGAAAGCTAAAAAATGTCCCAAAAAAGGAAAAACATGCAGAGTAGCTGTAGTATTAATGTAGTTTATACTTCCTCACAAAGTGAGGACAATTTAAATTTCAGTTTGACTGAATCAAACCTCTCTAGGATGCATGTTTCATGGCAGCAGTCTGACGTGTAGCTGCTTTCTGATAATAGCACACAGCAGACATCTGCAGACATGAGACTGTTCACTGATCTTGATCAGCAAGGGCTGTTCTCACACTTCTACAGCACCCGAGATGGAAGTGAATGACAGGTGCACGGAATAAAATCCCTCATCACCGAGAGCTCGCGTTTTATTTTTGAACGTGGCAACTGTGTATGTTTTAGCATTAATTCTGGCTTTGTCTGAATCTTCAGGAAAGTTGACAGGTTCTTCTGTCCACATGTTTCTTTTCAGTATGTCCAAGTCCTCCAAACTCTTCCTCCACCGTCCCTTCAGGTTAATCAGGTGTAATTTAAAATCCAAAATTCCTGACAGTACATTTTCTAATGGTACTGCCTGTATGTTCTGCATGGCTGTTTGGATCAAAGACTGGTTATCTCTTCTATTGAGCTGTTCTAACCTCTGTCCACTCTCATTACAGGCAGGCAGCGGTGAATTTCCTAAGCAATCAGGACTAACGTTCCCAGGCAGGTATAGACTACGACACTTTAACGAGTTAAAATGCAAAGCCAAGTAGAACATTAAATCAGAGTGAATGAGACAACCTATACCCAGAGTCATCAGGCGTCTAGAAAGAGACAAGAGACAGTGGGTGACGTGTGTACATAAATACAACACAGGGAAGGAGATGCAGTGTATAGTATTAAATTGTACATTAACATATGTTACAAAGTTTTATTCTCCAGGGTTAGTCTCAACTTTTCCAATATATTTACCTTTTTTAAGACTGAATTTCTCGACTTAAAAGTATGTTTTTATAGCACCACAAATCTGTAGAAGGCTGAGGTGGATAAATTACCGGAATATTTCTTGATGACCACAATCATTCGCTAAGCTGACAAATTTATAGTTATTATTTAACTTGTAATAACTTTTTTTTTTGTTAAGATATTTTTTGGGCATTTTTTGCCTTTAATGAACAGGACAGCCAAGCGTGAAAGGGGGTGAGAGAGAGGGGACGACACACAGCAAAGGGCCACAGGCTGGACCCGAACCCGGGCTGCTGCGGCAACAGCCTTGTACATGGGGCGCCCACTCCACCACTAAGCCACCGACGCCCCAACTTGTAATAACTTGTCATAAACCCAGTTTTCTATGGGTGGGTTCTCTCCAGGTACTCCGGCTTCCTCCCACAGTCCAAAGACATGCAGGTTAATTGGTAACTCTAAATTGTCCATAGGTGTGAATGTGAATGTGAATGGTTGTCTGTCTCTATGTGTCAGCCCTGTGATAGTCTGGCGACCTGTCCAGGGTGTACCCTGCCTCTCACCCAATGTCAGCTGGGATAGGCTTGTTGACCTCTTCAGATGACAGGCTATCAAAACCTATTTGGACTGCCTGCCTATTTGGACCTACGGTATTTGGAAAGGCAAGAACTCACTCAGCTAGTTCTATATTTCTTTTAATCCATAATGAATTTCATATAGCTTTATATTTTACAATTGACATAGACATACATGATTTTGGTTGTGGTCTTGTACCAGATCTAATCTGCTCTGGAGTCTTGTTTCAGTTTCAAACTCTCTTACTCAGAGCTCTAATTCAGCTCAACAAGAACAACAACAAGAATTGATCTTGATCTTGAGTTTTGTAGTCTTCATTCAAACCAACATAACATAACTTTTTATTGAATGCTATCATACATCAGCCTTGTCAGCCGTGGTGTACGGTAGTTAGTACAGGCCCCAGTAAACACTATTATAACAAATCCTAGTGCCAGATTTGAGAAAGTTCGTAAACTACAGATGAGTGAGTGTCTATATGTGTTTAACCAACAAAATTATCTGTATCTGTACTCAAAATGGATCGAGTTTAGACCGAAGTTGTTACTTTAAACCTGAAACTGACATGGGTTGATCAGAAGTTGCTATATTTATTATGTTTTAGAAAACTATTTCCATACAACAATCTCAGAATTGAGCTTCAATTAATTTTTGATCAAACTAGTAAGAGACTGAACACAGGTGCCTATATGAGGATTCCCCCTCATCAGGAGTAGAGACACGTGTAGGACTCATATTCGTATAAAGCACGTTATCTGTACCAGATACTGATTTAATCCGAGTTAATTCGACTTAACCCTGCTAGCTACCGTATTTCAAATTGTCTTGTCACATGATAAAATGGAGACTTGACAGTGGACAACGTCAACATACGTATTACCCGGCAGTCATTGTTGCAAATCAGTATATGACAAAAATACCAAATAAAATAAGAAAGAATTTATTTTTTTTAAATCGTTTATTTATAGTTTTTATAGTTTATATAGCATAAACATAACATTAACCATCACGGACCTGGGCTTGCTTTTACGAGGGCATATGGCAGATGGCACCATTTTCAGTTTAAGGTGAGCTTCTCTGAGTTTGTTCTCTGTCAGATAGTCAAAGACATTATCATGGGATCAGCACTCTCTACAACTCACCTCCGCACACACACACACACACACACACACACACACACACACACACACACACACACACACACACACACACTCACGCTTCATAGGCTCCAATGCAACCTCACTGCCTGCACTGTCTATACTTATGCATCTGCTTGTCAGTGTTGGTCAGTGCTGATAAACTGGAGGTGTGTCCTTAAACACTGCCACTCAGAAGCAGTGTAAAATCTGCAATAGATATATTTTGACTTAACGGTACATTGAAATTATTTCTCTCACTGCTTGTTTATGCTTTTGTTACTGTATCATGTTGTATCCTCAAACACTGAATATGTGTTATTGCTTTAAAAGGTGCAAACCAGAGAACGTTTCATTAACTCTGAGAGTTTCAGTGTCCCATAATGGCCTATAAGCTGTTTCAGTGGCTTTTCCACTCTGACAAATTTCTAAAAATCCTGACGGAAACACTGAGTACTTGTAATGAGTTGACATGAACTCTTGTCTTGCCCGCAGCCCTGATAAAAGACTCAGCCAGCATCGTGAATCTGGGTTATGCGTGGTATTCAGGGTAAACTGTGGGTTTTTCGGTGGGGTGAGGCGCGAGGTGAGGGTAGATCCGAGAATTTCGACGCTGAGACGCACCAGCTGTGTTTATAGATTCCCACTGCACCTGCTGGGGTTACAGAGCAAGTGCACTGGGGGATTAAGCACTGGGGCACTGGGAGTAGAACAAGGAACAACAGATTCATGTTAAGGAAGCATGTCAACACCTCCCTGGTGTCTGTACTTAAGCTATTCATTGTTGCCGGTTGCTACGTAGGTTTCAAACTAATCTGTGCTTGTTTTTTTTCCCTCTTAGCTGTTAATCAAATATGCCCAGCTGAAGAGGAAATGTGCCACCGTGCTAACAGAGGAATCTCTGCAGAAAGACATTAAGATGGAGATGGGGAAGATAAAAGCTGTTGGACATTTAAATTTAGCGTCCATAGACATTTACGTTTTGCTGGAGTGTGCTAGTTCTTGATTACAATGTTGACATTTTACTCGGAATTAACCTGATTAATGTCATTGAGCGTAAAAGCCCATAGCTCAGCATTTCTCATGATCACAGGAGATGGATTAAGAAAGAAGGCTTTCAAATTGAATATACCTCTCCCTGCTCAGCCTGCTAATTGTGCGATTTACCACTACTTGAGTCACTGACCGACGCTATTTAGTCAAACTAATGATGATGCACAGTCCAAGCCATCCCTTGATAATTAAACGAAAGCTCCATCTCTTTTTCTGTATTAGCTTTTTTTTGTGTGTGTGAATTAACAGGTGCATGCAAAAACATATCGAGCTGCGGTCACTGTGTTCCTTTAAATCACTTGTGGCATTGTTAGCTGGGAAATGACTTTTTTTCTGAATCCATTCTCTGTCACTTGTTATTGATTACACAAAGTAAGAACTGTTAACATTCTTGTTTTGAATGTTTAGTCAGTTGAGCCTGTTTATTGGGCAAAGACATTTCTCACGTACCAAGAACTTCATTCACCAACATGTTTTAGCTGTCAGTGTTTTGGGGAATATTAGAATGTAACTCAGGATACCCAGGATACTTTTTGTTGTTGGTTTGCATCCCTCCATGGTTTTGTGTGTCTGCGGTTGTTTTCCCTGTCTGTAGTCACTGTGGGTCTTGTTGTTAGTGTTTTTAAAAGTATTTTTAATCTCAATGAGGCTCTCTTGATTTGATAAAGAATCACCAATGCTTTAAATGACCTTGTGTTTTTTCTGACATGTAACCTCTTCTCTGGATGCTTTGGCACAGAAACAACCCTAACCTTTCACATCCTTTCTCCTAACAGGCAATTATTAGTTTAATTAGAGTCCGGTCTCACTCCGAAGTCGTTGAAATCCGGCGCTTGGGCAGTGACTTGTGACGTCAGAATCCAACAAACAAAGGCATCCTTTAACGTCGGCATGATACGCGGTTGGTTGCCATTACACCTGGCACCTGGCAGCAGTGGAATAAGGATGAAAGTTAAGGTGATAAAAATCTGAGAGGGGTGGGCGGGAGGCGTGTTGGATGGGTCCACCAAACACCGACTTTCACCTGAGAGAGCAGTGTTCGTGTCCCGTAAGATTCTAAAGCCAAACCTGTTCCTTTTTCCTAAACCTAACCATGTGTTTGTTGTTGAAGAAAAAAAACCCCCGTCAATTTGTGTTGTTGTACCAACGTAGTGCGTTTATTTGAAAGAGTGTGTAAACGTTAAATTTCCTGTGAAAACGGAAGTGTATCTTGAAAGAGAAGAACTTGACATGGTGTCCCAGAACGTCAAAACCCAACGCACCCAGGGCACCTTGCACGTCGTATCTGGATGTGGAAAGTCCATGACCAAAACATCAATATGTGATGAGGTAGGAGTGAAAATGTGTTGTTAATTGTTGCGTTTCTTTTTATCATGACCACAATCTTTTGCTAACCTTAACCATGTTTTAGTTGCCTAAACTTCACACACGAAACTAAGCAATCCTTAAAAAAAGCAACTCAACTGTCAGAATAAATGTTGGCATTGAACATTTCTGAAAACGACGGCTCATGGATGGATTACCAAAGTGTCAGGGCGCCCATGACTTCACCTGCAAAATGTCATTCGAAGAAACACATTCAGACCAGGAAGAGACACAAAATGATCACAAAGAAAAATTAAAGCTGTAAGCAGCAATGATCCGGTTCTCGCACCTCTCGCACTTCCTGTTTCCACTATGTGGCGCTGGAGAAGACACTAATCATACATCATGTTGCTGTACACCAATTGTAGACCCCACCGTGTAAATGTCATGTAAATCAAAAGAAACACATACAGACCAGGAAGAGACACAAAATGATCACAAAGAAAGATAAAACGACTACAAAGAAACAAAAATGACAAAGACATGCAAAATAGCTAAAAAGAAATATAAAGAGACTAACACTAATACTTACGACAACTATAGAAAGGGGGAAAACAACCACAATGAGACACAAAATAACCACAAAGACACACAAACGCACACAGAGATGCAAAACAACAACAGAAGGAGGCTAAACAAAGATAAAGTTTGTGTCTTGCTCCTATGTAGAAAAGATGGTCTCAAAGATTTTCTCATAATCCGTCCATGCCGCTGATATGTAACATTTGTACATTCCACATGTAGAATATAGGTCAAACTTTACATTTCTTTATGTTTCAATCAAGTGGCATCAAGGGCTGAAAAATGAAGCCAACATGACAGTGCCAAAAACTGCAGTTCTTTAAATGACCACTAGAGGCTGGCTCCAGAAGACAGTCAATCCTTGAAGACCTGTAGATGTTAAAATGCCCAACTTAACAGCAGAAATAAACATGTTTACAGCCTGGTACCAAAACAGTTTGTTGGTCTCTATAGCTGACTTCCCCGTTCATTACAACAGTACGGTGATTCATTTTTATATATGTCACCTGTTTACATTCTATTAAGGCTTAAAGCATAAATAAGGACAGGCTGCTTTGAGTGGCAGGCTGTCTGCAGATAGTGTTTTCAGCTTTGCAGTCAGATCCACCTCTCGCTCTTCCACAACACTAGCCTTTTGTCCAAATATGGTCACTTCTGGCTCCAAATAACCAAGATGCCAATGGCCGAAATGGCGAACTTGAGGCTTTAAAACAGGAGTCCAAAAACCAATAGGTGATGTCATAGTGGCTGCGTCCATCATTTTTACAGTCTATGGTTCCAGTTTTTCAATCATATGTAGTGACAGTGCTGTAATTTATGTGTGGTTAGGTTTAGGCATAAAGAACACTTGGTTAGGGCGAGAAAAAGATCATGTTTTGGCATGAAATACCAAATTTGGCTGCTATAAACAGCACCCACTTTTATTGGTCTCTAACTGTGGGCTGTTGCTGTCGCCTATCGCTTATCCACCATGAATCCCTTCCTCCTCCTGATGAGAAACTCAGCTCATGCACATGTAATCTGAACAATGCCATACGTAGGAAATGTACAAATGAAACATCCAAGGTTTGCAGAAACTAATAATACCAACATTTTATTCTGGCGACAAGGCTGACAAATGAGATGACAGATCAGAAAACCACCATACGAATTGTTGGTCTCATGGTCATATGGGTCATTTTGTACAAACAACTTATTGGATTTGGTTTGGTTTTATTCTGCCTTAAAACATCCTACACATAACACACACTACGTTTTTGAAAAAGATCTGTGACTGATTTCTTCTCAACATTTCTGCCACGTCTCAGGAAGGATGTTTTCGCCCATGTAGGAAATGCCGTCTACACTTGGAGGTTTATTTACACTTCATGGTTGTTTGAAAATCCAGGCTCCATCCAGATCGGGAGAAGAAAAATCAGCTGTATTGTAATGCTCTCCCTGTTCTGGCCTGATTGACTCTGATATCAGCAGTGCCTCTAAAATAAAATGCCCATGTGTCCCTGTAAACACACAGCATTTGTTCTGAGGCAGAGTGGCTCTGCAGAGCTCCTCTCCGGCAGCACTGAGCCTGACCGAGCCAGGGAATAAGTAAATGAATAAATAGGCTGATGTTGAATTTTCCCCTCACTTGCCTCCACTGACACAAATAGGATCTACAGTAATTTATAATGCTGTTAGAGAGGCGGCTCTCTCTCTCTCTAACTGTGGTGTCTGTCACCTCGTGCGCAGGAGGCCTCTCAGAGTGGAGGACCTGCAGCACCCTGACATCCTGCTTTGCTATTCCACACACACGGCCCAAAGGCTAAGTGACATCAAGCCTCATTATTGTCATCACATGCCACATTTGTAACTGGTTAGCGAGCAAATTGTGATAAAATAGGCTGATGCCCCTTCTGAGCGTCTCTGGCTGCACAAGCTGGACTTTCCATAATGTTGGGAGCCACATCGGTGTGGGAGAAAAAGAGGACGATTGGTGCTTTCTGTGGCAGAAATACGGGTTTCTTTTCAATCTTGAATGCTTCATATCAGTAACAGGGATATTATGGTTCCTGATATGACTCTGAAACAGGAAGTAGTGAGCTGGAATTACCTCTATCAACCAAAAATAACACTGAGTTGTGTTGGATCTATAATGCTGGAGTTCTTTATTACACCAGAGGCTGTGCAGTCTGAGATATAAGCCGTGCACTACAATTTATATGCATAGTATTTTGAAATGCATGACATCTCTATGCCGTCTCTGGTGAGCTCCCACACATGTTCATATACTACTCCCTCAGTCGTACCGCTTTCTGTCTTTTTTTTTTTTTTAATCCACCCTCGGAAATAATGAGGAGGAAAATCTCTTGCTTACATCAACCTCAAATTGGCGAAATGAAAATCTGTCTTAAACAAAGGGAAAGACCCCCATGGCGTCTGGGTCTACAGTTTCTGTCACATATATATTCCTTGGAGGTTTCATGTGACAAAACACAGAAAGTTGCTTTGTCCTTCCTCTTGTCACGTTACACCCCTTACCCATAGTTTTTTTTTCTTCCCCTTCCTGTTGTCTGGCTGTCTGTGCTGTCAGCCCATAGCCTGGCACCTGCTCTCATGTTCCTAATTAGTCTCATTTAATTAATTATATACTGCAGCACATCTCCTTATTTCTGGCTTCCTCTGGATTTCATCGCCTTTGTTTCAAACTTGCAGAGAAGATCAGCTCTCAGAGAGGTGCTGTGTGGATTTAACATACTCTTTTGATGGTCAGCTCACTACAAGGTGTTTATTTTAAGTGTTGTGACTCCCATGACGATAGGACGACTGGATAAGAAATCATTTAACATTCCTTCTTTAACTTTCTGTGTGCGCTCCTTGTTGAAAATGTGCCTCGTAATGCTGCTAGAGCAGGCGAAGTTGGTTGTTTTGCTGTGGGTTGTTGTGTCATCGTGGTAAGGAATACCTGCAGCAGCTTCCCAGCTGCCACTTGCATCCTCCTGTTACACCGGGATGCATGATGTGCTAAAGAAAAGGTGTCATCAAATATTTACCACCTGATCAACACCACACAATAGGGAAAGATCAAACCTTTGACTGAATAGGTCAACCACACACTCATTGAGTTTCCAGCAGAGAAGACAGAGCGGTATCAGCCGCAGGAAGACAACAGTTACACCGTCACAGTCAGGCTTTTTATTCTTTTACAAATGTTTCTTTTTGCATCCAAAAATCTTGCTAGGTTTTTTTATGAAAGCACCTGTGTACCTTGAGGTTACATCATCCCTTAAAGCAGTTTTCTTTCAGACTTAGACTCAGACTTATCCTGTAACAGTTAAGTTAGTCATTCATTTTAGAGTACAAAGGTACAATAAGCTACAATTTACAAATCATTAGAATGAGCTTGTAGTTAAGACGGCAATGGTTTCTGTGACTTTAAAGGAGAAACTATAAAAAAAGGAAGTTATTTGAAAAGTAAAGGGCTGAGGTGAAGGGAAATTTGAATGATGAACCCCTTCCCAGATGCACTGGTCATCGATTTGACACCAGAACGATGTGGGACTTGGTTGGAATAAAAAGCAGGTTGTAGATATTCTAAGTGTCTAACAACAGAATTTTACATTGTCTAGATGTTAACTTTATGATGTTTTGCAGACATTAGGTTTTATTCTCCATAAATTAAAACTTAATGTTGTTATCCTATGTCAAGTTGGCGCTGAAATTAGACATTTGGAAGACATTGGATACAACTAAAACCAAAAAATTACCAACGTCATCTGCCGTCAGTAGTCTACCTGAAATTGACGTTGGCATTAGACGTTTCCCAGCTGGTACACAACCGACTTTCAACATCGAAATGTGGTGGAAAGTATGTCAGTTGTTGTTTCAACATTTAAACAACATTGAAACAACATTTAATTCTGATGGTTGTGAAAAGTTGATCAATATAAATCAAAGTTGGAATTTCAGAAAGATCTGTTACAGTGTTGAAACTACTTTGAAACTACGTTTACAATTTATGAAACAACATTGACAGAACATTGAGAAATCAGCATTGATTCATCTTTTGCAATCAAAACATACTTCAACAGTGATTCAGCCATGGTGTATGACATTGATTCAACAGTGAACAAACATTAAAATGCCAGCTGGGTTGGGTCATGCAACGTCACAGCCTACATTCAACCAAATATCAACTTATGACGTCGGTGGCCAGCTGGGTTAATTAAGGTAAAAATACAGGATATTGTAGTAAAGACAATACGAGTTGTATACATGTAAGACAATGATGTGATGTCAAACTTTTACTATCTTAAATGTATTTAGACAAAAAAAGTCTACAATTACAAACATCTTTCTCACAAATAACACACTTTGTGTAAGACTGAAAAACATGTATGTCCCAAATGGATCAGTAGATTTCATATCAAGCTCATCATGTTAAAAAATCCTCACTAGTTAACCCTTGTATTGTCATTAGGGGTAGGGGAGGAAATCGGTACAGCATAGTATTGTGATATTTTGCTTGGCAATATTGTATCGATACATAGATGCCAAGTATCAATTTTTATTTTATAAATTATTAATATTGCAAATACAAATTCAACTTTTGGTAGCCTACAAAAATAACAGAATCATTGCTTCTTTGGTAAACTAGATACATAAAAATGAAGTGAGATTAACTGACTCAAAACGTTATCCTTTATTGTTTATTCAAGGATCCCCGTTAAAAACACATGAATGTGCCTCTAGTCTTCCTGGGGTCCTACACACTGAAATAAAGTACAAACATAAAATATTAGTACAGACAAAACAATCAAAACAATCAAAATACCAAACTGATACCCAAATAAAATAAATTAAGGATAATATAGACTAAACCATCATTCAGCATAGCAGCAGAAAGAAAAGCCACTACATATGTAAGCTATAATATCACAAGCAGACTAAACAGATACATTTATAAAAGACTGAGGATATAAAAAATAAGAACGTAAGTACAAGTACATTTATGTTATTAAATAAAACAGATGTTGACAAAGTCTTTCTTTGGGGACATAATTTACAGTTGGAAAAAGGGTAATAAATCACAATATATCTCACTATATGTTATTGCACACAAATAGAATTCTGTTTTTGTGGTTATAGAAATACTAAATTTACTTTAAAACAAAACAAAAACAAAACAAAAAAACTAAACTAAATAAAAATAAAAATAAAATAAAATCAATTAAGCAGTGATTTATGCTCCACCCGGCCAGCACCGCTAAGTGACCCAAATCAAACACACCCATGACGTTACGTGAACAGGTGCATGCTGGGTGTGGCTAGCATGCTAACATGCTAACAGAATGCTCGCTGTTGATTCCCCAACTTCTTTCTTACGGTTATACCTTCAGTGACGTACAAGGACTTTCTGCTCGTGACTGTTAATGTCTGTCACACTGACTGCAGAGACTCATTCAGCTCAAAATGTTTAAAGAAAAATTTGAGGAGCATAGTGGGAGCAGAGAGGCCGAGTGGACTGGGTATACTGGGAGCAGAGAGGCCGAGCAGATTCAGGAGGGCTTCGCGGTGCTCTAGCCTCACACAGACCTTAATCCGTTCACACAGGTGAGTAGCCTACGACGACACACTCCTAGCTAGCTCTCTCTTCCGAGGACGACAACATTGCTAGGCAACGTAGCGTTGCGCGCGGGTGTGCACACCACCCGTTGCCGTCCTGCAGCGGGTGGTGTGCAAACTGTGCTGTATAGTCTCTCCATTTTGCTTTAATGTGTGTGTTGTTGATACATCTTTGTGTTTTGGTGACTTATTTTACGTATGCAGCTTAATATTACTAATAATATTACTTGTTATACCCGCCACAGGTGTCCAGGTGATATTTTGGCTATGTTGTTATGTACTTGTCTTGACATTTATCTCTTTTATGGTCAATTCTGCTGAGGCTGCATTAAGGAAAGGCAGCCTTAGACCTTATTTCTAATTAATCTGTAGAGAATAATTGTCGCATATGGTTTTAATTTAGACATAGGGGTTCTGTGCTGTGATGTGTAGCTTATATGTTGACATGTTAATGCTGTATTTTGTACCCTGTCTAGGTTCTTTACTTTCATAAGTCTGTCCTATAGCATCATCATATACGTATCTGTGCCACCCCTCCAACCTCCTTCTCCTTTTGTTGTAACATTTACCCAGAGTACATTTGTACTTACCTACTTCTTTCTTTTGCTTGAGTAGGTTTTTACGCAATTAATTGTACTTGTACTTGAGTACAAATTCCTTAAAGTACAGTACTTTTACTTGAGCATAATACTCTAGTGCAGTGGTTCCCAACTGGTGGGTTGTAGGCCATTCTGAATGGACCGCAAGTGACTCGCAGATGTGTCAAGTTTGTAAAAAACACACTTTATTTTAGAGTACAGTGAATTTCCAACACAGCTTTTATTTTGAAGGGACATTTTCAGCTGTAGAGTGAGTGAATAATGGACAGCTACTTAACAGAGACAGCAAACTAGCTCAATGACACGGCAAAATCCAAGTGTGATGCTGATTATATTAAACTGTGTGGACCTTGAACTAATGACTAAGGAGAAATCTGGATCTCGTGGGTGGACCAGTTGGTAACCACTGCTCTAGTACTCTAGGTAGGCCCACATACTTGTAGAAACTCACAAACTAATATAGCATCCAATATTAACTCATCAGAATTGTGAATGACTTTATTGCAAAATCTAAACAACTGGTGTGTTTGAATTAAGGTTAGATTTAAATGTGTCTTTTTTTGGCTTAGGGTCAGATACGTCATGTTTGTGGTCGACGAATGATAGGCAAATGTTTGATGCAGAGTTTACATATCACCTTGGGTTCATCCTTCACCTTCTCAAAATGATCCCACACTTTGGATTTCCTGCCTGACATGTTGTTAACTAGCCTTTGGAATAACTGCAGCTACCAGCCCTGGAAATTGGGGGCAGTCTTTAACCGCCTGGAAAATGCGAGGTCGGGCGTTGGGCCGTGTAGAACTATCGTCCGTTGGACAGATGTAAAGCTCTGGGTAGCCCTGCACTAACATGATCAACTTTTCCGTATTTATCAGACTGAATATTTACGGAAGAAGGGAAAGATATCTGTCAGCTGTGATTGGTTTGTAACGTGACTCCTGTCTGACTGCTGAGCGTGGTCTCTTCCTGTGTCTGTCCTTTCAAATTAATTACCACATGGTCCAGACATATAAGTTTTGATTTATTTTGACAAGACCCAGCTCCTGATTTTCATGTTTGCTTCATGTTATTTTTTCTGCGACTAAGCAACCAATGAAATTTTGCTGACAAATGACCTTTCTGGTCGACTAACTTTTGGTTGACTATTAGGAGGCAGCCCTAAAACAAAAGCTGTATTAGATGCTTTATTTTGAACAGGAGTAAGCGTCCTGGGAGGGGTGTTTATGTTTGTGTTGTTTCCATGTCAAGAGGTCGTGAGAGTGACCTGACTCCCCTTTCACTGCTGACAGCTGATCAGCTGACATAACACAAGGCCAGATATTGTTTCCTCCACGACAATCGAGTGTTTAAATTTTCAGAGCGGGCTCACACTTCTGAGCAACCTCTTAGCATGACAATTCATGACAATTGATTTTTTTCTCCCTCCAAGATGCAACAGCCGTTGCAACACAAATATTTGTCTGCTGTGTGAATAATTACATTTCCTCCTGCTTTGATTCAGGGGGTTTTGTTTCTAAAGGACCTGTTTATGGAGACGAAATGACAAGAAGTCGAGTTGACAGGCCTGGAGTGAGACAGTTAAATGCCCCTTGCTGCTCTGGATAATTAATAAATAAAGTACCAGGGGAGTCCTGTCATGGCTTCCTCTATGACAGGGGCTGTCTCCAGTGCGCTAAAGCATTAAATGACCAATTCCTGTCAGGCTAACTTCCACTGCACTCCCCTGGCACCCTCTCTCTCATTCTCCCTCACACACACACACACACTGTCTCTCCTTCTTCCAAAGAGAGCTACTTTGCTCTCTTTGCTCTGAGTTTTTCAGCGACTGATGGCTCTAGTTCATTTCTGCTGAATTAATTGGTCCCTGAATGAATTCTGTTGACAGGGCAATTCATCATGTGTTTGGCCTGACAGTGACTGGGGTGTTGGGAGTGTGGTGGTGGTGGTGGTGGTGGTGGGGGAGGCGAGGGTGAGGGGAGCCGCAGGAGAAGCTGGGGTTACGGGGGGAAAAGGATGGGGGTTGATGATTCTGCCCTCTCTTCTACCCGCTTCTATTATTCCCCTCGAACAGGAATAGCCTGCATCAAATTCTGCTTTCCCTCCTCACTCCTCTCTGAATATTTCCCAGCTCCCCCCGGTTGCAAACAAACACGCCTGGCTGACAGATCCAGCTGATTAGGGAGCTCCTCTGTCTGCTTTGGAGGATATCCTCATTACTGGCCAGTCAGGTAGCAAGCCCCGTTAGCCCAGGACCACCAGCGCCTGTTATGTGGGACCTGACACGTTCACTAAGAGAGGTGCATTGCATTAGGCTTTAATTGCATCATGTATCACACAATAGCCATTAGGGTAATTATTTACTGGTGAAGGGTAAATGAGGTTTGGCGCTGGGCTGAGCCAGCCAGGCAGCTAGCCTCGTTTTTGGCAGAGGTGCGGCGCTCACCTATACGCTAACAAATCTAATCGCTGGTCATTTGCTTCATTTGGAAATATCCTGTCATCCAAACTCCGCTGTCCCCCCTCCCTCCCTCCTTCTCTCGCCTTTTTCCCCCCTTTTTCTCACACTCACTTTCAGTCATGCAGCGCACTTATTACGTCCAATCAATCAATGCTCACTCATTAGGAACCTCCCCTCAAGTATCCTCTGGATGGCCTCACACAGCAAGAGTCAAAAATTACCTCATAATTGCTGCTCAGGCATCATAACAAGCTAGGCTGCCCCAGTGACACGGCCATACAAACAGGTCTAACACAGGAATTGATGGATACTGGAGAATCGTATTATATATTGCCATATCCAATTAGATACAGCACATAAAGCAGCAGATCCATTCCCCTCTTTTCATAACGTCCAAACCAGATATAAAGACGTGAAATGCATTTTCATATTTTCTCCACACACACACGCACACACCCCTCCTCTCGTCTTAGTGTGTCACTGCAAATGATAACATCCTGAGGATTTATTGTACATTTGACACACCAGTAACCAAATTATAATTCAGTTGCTGCGGCATATTCATAGAACCACTGTACAAATCGCACACAGAGAGTGTTCAGTCAGCATGTATTAGTGCGGAGCCGCTCCGAAAGGTCAACAGTTAGATCTGACACTGTGGTTTGAAGTTATGCATGATGGGGTTCACTGTTATACTGTAATACCTGAAAGAGAGGGGCCTTTCTTATTACTGTCAGAGCTATATTTTAATACACATCTCACCACACGTGGTGCTCCAGCCTGGGTCTTTTCTGTTTCTCTCTAAAAATGAATAACAGAGTATTTAACGGATCAAACACTGCACTTAAAACCATGCTCTGTCTTTTACTGATTCTCTCCACCAAAATGATGCACACAGCTTTCACATGAATATCTCTTACTGAGCAGCAATTAAACACTGTTAAAAATAAATTTGTAACACTAAATATTTAAGAAAAAACATGCAAAATGAGGCAAAATAAAAGAGGTCTTTCCCTTTACTCTGGCCCTTCATTGGTTCATTGAGCTTTAGCGCTGCATTTCAAAGTGATATCTCTTTAGAGGTGGTGACATTTAAAAGTTTTGTAATATAAATGTTTCGCCTTTTATTTTATTTTCTGCTGGCTTTACTGTGACAGACAGCCGGCTAGCCACGTTTACATGCAGAAACATAGTGCCTACTGCCCACCCTCCGGTCTCCACTGGTTAGCCAATGCTAGCCTTGACCACTTTGCAGTACACACCACCCAGGTTGGTGGGAAGCTAGCTAGTGATGCCGCTAATTTGAGGATCACTGCTGGTAATGCTGTCCTGTCACTGGGACAGCACAATCCATGGCTCAAAATTGAGCCGCTTTACTCACCTGGGTGACCTGTGGGTCAGGACAGTGTTACTTGAGGTAATCACTGCATTAGTGGCACTGCTAGCTAGCTCCCACCAGACCTAGTTGGAGGACAATGCAGTAAACTAACCTAAGAGTGGGAAATTAATCTATAGACTGACACGGCGGACCAGAAATATACTTGGCGGTTAACTGTTGACATCCAGGCTGCTATGTAAAGGTTGTTGCCAAAGTGTTATACAATACTGTAAATATATAAATATTGTATTGACACAATCATTGTATTAGCTTAGGATACAATACATACTTGTCTATACATTGAGCTCCAGTTGGGATAAACTCACAACCCAGCTTCTCAGAGTCATACTGTGAACTTGCGTACATTTACATACATGCTAATATTTCAGTATTATGATGCAAGTCATGTAAAATTCTCTTTGGATATTCCAAATTTTTGATAGCATTCTTTGGGCAGGCATACACCTCATTTGGAACATGCATCTCATTTGGGGTTTTGCGACACACAGCCTCTTGCCTGTTTACTGTCAGCTCTGTGTGTTGTCATGGATACATTGTACACAAACCAACTTGAAAACATTTTGAAAGGCTATGGGGTAGAGATACACGCCCAGAAGAAAAGTCCACATTTCCGGTCAGAAGGAGAAACACACCTACTTGTAAACATTGTGAAACACTTGGATATCAACAGGTTTTTTGATATGTGCAGATATTGCAGTGCTGACGTGATGAACGATTTGTTAGGGCATGTTAATCAGAGTATACATGGCTGAATGTAAACAGGAATAATTGTGGAATATCCATTTTTATTAGCCATGCGAACAGCTCAGTAGGGATATTGTCTTCTTAAAGGGAAATTTCGGTTTATTTCAACCTGTCTCCTATCGTCCTAAATTTGTGTGACTAGTGACATAAAAATAATAGTTAGCATGTTAGCAGTTAGCCTAGATACAGCCAGGGCGCATACTAGCGTCAGACCTGTTAAAACGTAAGTGAACGGGCATACTTCAAGTGCAAAGTTAGTCCACTAAACAAGCTTTTTTTCCACAAAGACCGCCTCATATCGTTAGGATAAATGTCAGAGAACATATAGAAAACGACATGTAAACGTGTTGTCTTAC